>NC_133617.1:50580507-50875507 GCF_048593235.1 Sminthopsis crassicaudata | reverse complement strand
GTGCCTTTTTCTCATCCCTTCTCAGCCTAGCATCTGACCATACCACTTAACTGAAAACACTTCTTTAACCGGATTTAGTAACTTACTAGCTGTGAGATCTTGGACAAGTCATTTAGCCACTTCTGCTTTAGTTTCCTCATCTGTAAAATGAGCTGGAGAAGGAAATGGCAGACTGCTCCAGTATCTTTGCAAAGAGAACCCTAAATGTGATCAGGGAGAGACCCTGTTGGTCTTTCCTCAATCCTCACCAGCCTTCTGGACCCTTCTACAGCACTTCCTGCTCTGGTCCAACCTCTCCTCCCAGGATTTTTGTGACACTCTTCTCCCCTAGCTACTTTCCACTCCTTGTTGTTTAGATTATCATCCTAGTCCCGCCCCTCCTTTCTATAGGTATTGCTCTTTTGGCCCCATCAGAACCCATGAATTCACTATTTCTTTCATGCAGATCTCCCCATTCAGCCTTAGTCTCTTTCCTAAGCTGCAGCCCCATATCACCAGTTGCTTACTGGACATTGCCAATGCCTTATCCCGCAGATATCTCCAACTTGACATAACTGAACTCATTCTCTTTTCCTTTCCTATTGTTAACTTCCCTATTTCTGTTGCAAACATCACCACCTTCCTAGTCATCCAAGTTCATCACCCTCAGCTCTTCTCTCCACCACATATTCATCAGCTGCCAAGTCTTGCCAATTTTATTTCCAGACTTTTTCATGTGTCACATGAGCTTAATCCCCCTCCACTTCCAATCTGGAACAATGCAAAACCCTAACCAATCTCCTAGTCTCCATTCTCCACTCCATTTTCTACACAACTCCAAATTGTTATTCCTAAAGCATCCTTCCCTCTCCCTTCAAAAAGCTCCAATGGCTCCCTTTTCCTTCTGGGATAAAACACAAATCCCTCTGTTGGCCTTTTAAGATCTTGCATAACCTGGTCCCTACCAACTTTTTCTCACACCTAATTCCCACAAGCTCTATGACCCAATGGCATGGGCCTTCTCCATTTTCTCCCCATATGCTCCCCTCTCTATACTGTGGCTGTCCTTCCTTAGAACTTTATTCATTTCTGCCTCTTGTCACCCCCACCTAAAATCTGACTTTCTGCCCCAAACTTTTCCCAATTCCCTTGAATGCTGGGGCCTTTCCTCCAATGATCATCTCCATTTTAGCCTATCCAAGATCATTTGTACAGTTATTTGTATGTTGTCTCTTCCCTTAGAATTTGTGCAGGTACTAGCAGTGACTGGGATCTAGCAGGTGCTTATAAGGGTTATTGACTGAATGGCTTGAAAAACCCTTCCCATGGCAAAGGACCCACATGTGCAGAAATATTTGTAGCAGCCATTTTTGTAGTGGGAAGGAACTAGAAACTGAGTGGCTGCCCATCGGTTGGGAAATGGCTGACTAGAATGGATTTGGGGACTGAATGTGGATCAAAACACAGTATTTTTACCCTTTTTATTTTTTCTTTTCTCATGTTTGTTTCCCCTTTTGGCCTGATTTTTCTTGCACAACATGGCAAATATGGAAATAAATTTAAAGGAATATCATATCAGATTGTTTGCTGCCTTGGGAAAAGGGAAAGTAAAAGAGGGGAAAAAGAAAAATTTGGATCATGGTCTTATGAAAATGAACATTAAAAACTATCTTCACATGTATTTAGAAAAATAAAATACTATTGAAATAAAAATTTAAAATATACAATACTCTTCCCATCTAGTTCCATTATATCTTTCCAGGCTTACTATATATTACTCTCTTCCAATGCTTCATGCTCCAATTTAGTGTTTGGCTTGGCATATGGAATATTCCATGCTTTTACCAGGCATCTGCTCCCCCACTTCTGCACCTTTGATCCCAAGTGTACTTCAAAGCCCAGCTCAGGAACCACCTCCTCCGGGAAGCTTATTCTGTTTCCCTCTGTTGTTAGTCCTTCCTTTCCACCAAAGTTACTTTCTACATGGCTTCCAGTAAATTTTTCCACCCTTAAGTCATTTTGTCCTCCTTGAAGAAATGGATTTTTTTTTTTTTTTTTTTTTTTTGCCAATTGATCAATAAGTTAACTCAAGTGGTTAACAAATGATTAGTGAATGACTGGGTGTCTCCAGGGCAGAATACAGCAGGCTCCCCACTTCCCCAGACCTTGGCACCAGAGAGCCCCCTCCTCCTGAAACCCAAGATCCCTGTGGTACTTTTTGGCTGGATTCTTCTAGACCCAGCAGTCCCCTAATATTCCATTTCATCAGGATGGACATTGTCAGGACGTGTTCCTCAGCATCATGTGGAGCAAAGCTGGAAGCCAGAGCTCAGGGACACAGGCTTCGTTGGGAGACGCCCAACTTCCCATCCTGAGGGATCATCTTGGGCTTGGCTGGGACAGTAGTGCATTGGCGGGAATACCTGCTCAGTCAGGTAGAGCGAAATGAACTGGGGGTTTTAGAGAACCAGCTCCTCTGCATCTGAATGCTGCCTTTCCCAGTTACCTGTGACTTTCCTGTGTTTCCATCTTCCCCAAGTACAAAAAGAAGCGATTGGCTTAGAAAGGTAATTCCTAGAGCTCTCGGCTGCCCTGCAGTTTATGATCTGAGGACTCTTTGGCCAGCATTTTATAGATGAGGAAGAAGTCCAGAGGGACAGACCTAGGAGCATAGTGCCAGGATTTGAACCCAGGCCCTCAAGTTCTCACACTCAGCCCCACTTTCCTGGGGTGGATGACTTCTGGAGCAGCCTTCCCTTGACCCTACAGCACCATTAATGTGTACTTTTTATTTCTGATCTCAAAGTATCATAAAGAACCAGCCTCCCACTATCATCCAGCTCTTGGACCATGACAAATGGCTTCTCGGAACCAGACAACAGAATGCCAGCTAAGCGTTTATTGCATATCTAACCTTCCCCGACACAGCCCTCCTTCCATCTTTGAAAGTAAAAAACAAAACAAAACAAATTTCCTTTAAAAACAAACAAAACCAACACAAATAAGAAAAGCAAGAAAATCCCAAGAATGCCCTCCCCCCCAGAAGCTCTCCGTGCCCTTACCCAGGTATAATTTTTTTCCTGGGGGAATCTCTCCCCACTCATCCACACAGAGGCCCCTGGGAGGACACGGCCTCTGAGAAGGGAAGTTCTATGGTCATCCTACTTCGGGGGACTAGGCGAGCACCCCGGTCCCAAGCTGGCCAAGAAGGGAAGAAGAGGCTGTGTCAGCCCACAGGACCAGTCAGGAAGTTGTAAACAGCCAAACCTGGCTAGCTTGTATTAGAAAAGAGGGCACTGGGGGGTGTGGGGTGGTCGTTGTGGGGCTCAAAGGGGGAAATGAAGCTCTAGCTGACTTCCTGGGGGAATTCCACGCTCCCCAGTGACAGCTGAAGCTGCAGACCTAGCTTCCAACAAAGGTTTCAGTTCTCAGTAAACTTGGTTTCTTGAGAAGGAAGTTAAGCTGTGTCCCCCCGCCCCTCCACCCCAGCCTCAAGTCACACTCCCAAGGTAGGGATGGAAGGGATTTACAATGGCCTGCCCAAGGGCAGCTGGCTCAGGGCCCCCCCTGGCTTGGAGGGAACTCTTATAGTACCATCCTGTGGTGTCAAGAGTTTAAACAAAATGCCCACTCCCCAAACTGGCTAGTCCAGAAGCCAGGCCACAGGCCTCCCAAGACAGAGACGGCCCGTACTAGGTGTCTGGGGTAGGTCCCAGTTCACCCGTAAGTCCCTTTCTGACTTGTGACCCCAGAATAGGCAGGAGGCAGCGTAGTTTCCACCTGGCTGCCCCTGGAGTCACAGTCTGTGGGATTTGGAGGAAGGAAGGTGGGGCCAAAGCCTCTGATCTCTGATCCCCCACCCTGGTTCTATGGCTTATTTATGGGTCTGGGCTTGCAGTGTGGGGCAGGAAGGCTTTAAGTGGCTTAGAGGAGAAGAGGAAGAGGATGGCTCTTGGCCCCCAAAGGCAGTGTGGGGGAGACTGCAGGACCCAGGCTCCCAGGAAGAGCCACTGTTCTGGTCTCTGCACCAGGCACCTATGACCTCATCCCCTGCTTATGCTCCAAAGAACACAATCCCAACTGGGCCAGAAGAATGAGTGGGGACTGTGGGTCAGGCATAATGGCCTTGACCTCCTGAAGTAGCTTTAACAGATAAGTGGGCCTGAGAGAGAGGGACAAAGCAAGCAGGAGATCTGTGACCCACACAGAAGGTGACCTCGGTCATGTTCACCACACGCTCCCAGGCACAGGTCATACACACAGACACACACGCTCTCATGCAGAGATCTACACATGGAGAAATACCCACCTGATAATGAGATATTAGGTTCTTACTAAGTGCTAAGTCGGTACTTGACAATTCTCTTTCCATTCACCACTTTCTGGGTCTCTCCACATCACCTGGCGATTATCTAAGGACAGTGGAGCTGACAACAGAACTTTACAGTAAAGGGCTGGAACTAGAGAAGTACCGACTTAGCACTTAGTAAGAACCTAATATCTCATTAGCACTTAGTAAGAACCTAACACCCACCCCCCCACTCAACTCCACCTGAAGGCAGCCCCCACCCCGACATGGCACAGTACCTAGGTGCCCCCCCCCCTGAACCAGGAATCCCAAATAGAGACATTTCACGTGGGACACTCATTATATACCCATGCCCCTCGCATCCTTCCCTACAGAGGGCCAGGACTTTGGGAGCTGTGGGACTCAGGGTCTCCCTCTTAACCCAGAGTCCCTTCTTAGCTACCGCCCAGGGAACAAGTTCCTGTCTCTGCCCAGTGGCTGCCCCAAGGAGCCTCCAGCCACTCAACGACTCTGCCCTCGGAGGAGAAGCGATGGCCCTGGAATGGCCCTAGAAGGGGATGATAGTTCCCATGGCTTTAAGCATCTACTCAAACCCCATCATTTGTCAGATTAGGAAACTGAGGCCCAGGAGGGCCAGGGGGGTTGTCCAAGATGATACAGCAAGTGGGGGGCAGAGGGGGAAGCGCAGCTGTAGGAAACTCTGCCATGCCCCTGGCTCCTGGATAAGCATGGTGGGCTGCCCGCAGCACCAGAAATGGGGGCAAGGAGGAGGGAGCCAGGGTTCAGGGTTATAATTAGAAAGCTCTTCCTCCTTTGGCCACAGGGACCCTTCGCTTGGACTTAGACAAGACGTATCTGTATGTGTTAGAGGGGATTCCTATTCCAGGAGGCCAAAAGTGAACCGGATCCCTCCTGATGACCCTTCCAACCCAGGGTGGGGGCCTCAAGTTTCCCCGTCTGTAAAACACATCGAATTAGAAGATCCCTAAGGTTTCTAGGAGTCTCCAAGGGCTCCTCTAGAACCTTGCTATCGCAGTGGGCAGGGCCCAGGGTTCAATAATATTGGTGCTTCTAAGTGCTTCAGACGGGCCTGGAGGTGAGTGGGGCTTTGCTTCCTCCCAGGGCATCCCGCCGTCCACCTACTTGCATTCCTCCAAAGGGAGGGTCAGGAACCGATCTGGGTGACTAATGGGCTGTGACCAGAAAAAGAAAACTGTCCCCTTCCCCTCCTGGCAGAAGCGAAGGGGGCAGCACGTGCATGCAAACATGCAAACGTAAGTGTGCACACACACACGCGCGCACACACACACACACACACACACACACACACACACACACACCTTGGTCCAGTCACCAGGCCCCGACTCCCTCAAGGAGCCCTGGGCTGGTCTGGGTACCCTTGTCCTGGGAAGTCTGGGACAGGGCAGGGCCAGGCAGTGAGAGATGAAGGGCCTCAGGCCTCGAGCTAAGGAGAAGGCGACAACTCCAGACCCCTCCCCCAGTCAGAGCAGTCCCTCTTGTTTCTTCCTTCTGTCCTTCTTCCCTCCCTCCTTCCTCCCTGCCCAGGAGGCCGGGCCTCTCAGCGGGCAGGGGGCGGTGACAGCACGGGGTGGGCCAGCGTCACATTGAGGGAGTCATTATGCTGAACCAGCGATGTATGCTTGTAGTGTAGCACCAAGTCTTTGAGGGAGGCGTAGAGGTTGTAGGGCTCAGCAAAGCCGTAACCAGTCACCGTCTTGTAGATGACGCAGTGTTTGGTGTCTCCATCCACCCTGAGAGGCGAGAGAAAGCAGAGATGGTCCCTGGTATCCAGGTGGCCAACGTCCCCATGACCAGACTCCAGCCTATCCGGGACACACCTTCTCCCAGAGCCCGGCCCTGACTTTACTTCCTGAGTCAGACCAGGCCCTGGCTTTGTTACCCCCCAGTCAGGCCGGGCCCTGGCCTTGCTTCCCCCTTCCAGGCTGAGTCCTGACTTCACCTCCCCACCATCCCCCCAGGCCAGGCCCTGGCCTTGCTTTTTGGGGAGGAGGTAAGGAGCTGGGGAACCCCAGTCACAGACTTTGGCCCAAGGCGGGCTCCTATCTCCCGGCTAGACCCAGCCAGCCCCAATCATACTCACACCACAGAGCAAGCATAACAGCCCCTCTGGCTGCTCTCCCGGATGAGGAAGGTGCCGTCCCTTTTGCCACTCAGCATCTCCTCTGCTCGCCCACGGTTGATCTTCCCCACATACCAAGTCCTTTCCTCATGATGAGGCAGGTCCTCCTCCTCATCCACCATGGAATACTGGCTGTGGGGATGGGCACAGGTAAGCAGGGAGAGCCTCAGGAGCCAGGCTGCAGCCTCCCGGAGGCTCCCCATGCTTGGCACAGTAGCCCTCCATAATAGGCATTTAATAAATACTGATCAATCAATCAAAGACAATTCCAAAAGTCATAATGGGAAATGCCGACCACATTGAGAGAAAGAATTGGGGAGTCAAAATGCGGATTGAAGCAGACTATTTTCACTTTTTCTTTCTTTCTCATGTTTTTTCCCTTGTGTTCTAAGTCTTCTTTCACAACATGATTAATGTGGAAATACGCTTAACATGATTGTACACATATGACTGTATCAGAATGCTTGTTGTCTTGGGAAGGGAAAAAAATCTGGAGTTCAAAAATCTTAAAGATGAATGTTGAAAACTTTCTTTACATGTAAGTTGGAGAAATAAAATACTATTAAGTAAAAAAATATACTGATTGAGGGGCCGCAGTGGTTAGAGCACCAGCCCTGAAGTCAGGAGGACCTGAGTTCAAATGTGGTCTCAGACACTTAACACTTCTGGCTGTGTGACCCTGGGTAAGTCACTTAACCCCAATTGCCCCAGCACTCACTGTTCGCCTTGCCTCTGGCCTCCTCCAACACTCAGCCCCCACTTTTGTCTCCCCCTGCTCAGGGCCTTCCCTCTGGGACTGCTTCCCATTTCCACTGTATATAGCCCAGACAATCCTGCCACAGAGTCCCGCCATGAGAGCAGAAGATCCCCGAGGGCAGAGATCCCCAATGCTTTGCACAGAGCCTGGCTCCCAGTTAGTGCCTAAATAAATGCTGGCTGCCTCCCTGCTGGCCTCTTCTCCCCCTCCCCAAGACCCCAGAGCCTCTCTTTTCCAGCCTGGGTGGAGGACAGGCTCATCCATGGCTATGATCTCATGATCATCTAACCTGGGTACCCCACCCAAACAGCATTCATGAAGTGATTACCACATACTGGGTGTTGGGTGCAAGCAGACAGATCCTGCCTTCCTGGAGATAATTAGGTGGGAAGGGAATAGGGGCTACAGCTCCGTGGCTCCCAGGGAAATCTTTCCACAATGATGATTTGGACCTAAGAAGGGCATTAGATGGGTAGAGAGCAGGAGGGGCTTCCTGGAGGAGGTGGCCCAGCAATAGAGCCTTGAAGGAAGCTAAGGAGGAGACAGGGAGAGAGCCTCCCAGGTACACAGGGCCAATATATGGAGGCCCTGGCAGCAGCAAGCTTCTGCACTCAGACAGACAGGATGGCTCTATGGTCAGCACCTCCATCTGGAAACAAGGAAGGGTTAGATGGAAAGTGCCTCCCCTAGTGTCTTTTCAGAGTTCTGCAGCTCTTCTCAAATCAATCAATGATCAAGCATTTATTAAGTGTCTACTATGTGCCCATTACTGAGCTAGGAATGGTACCACTTGGACCAGGGACTCTCAACTTGGGCAATCTGCACACTCAATTTTAAAAAATGTGTATTTTAGGGCAGCTAAATGGTGCAATGGACAGAGTACCAGCCCTGAAGTCAGGAGAACCTGAGTTCAAATCTGAACTCAGACAATACTTCCTGGCTGTGTGACCCTGGGCAAGTCACTTATCCCAATTGCTTTAGGGGAAAAAAGTATGTTTTTTGGTATTTTGGTATATTATTTGATATTTGGTATTTGCATTTTGATGGAATTGGCTTCCCTTATTTTTGTATTTTATTTTATGCTTTTAAAAACCTTATTCTGAGAAGGGTCCACAAGTTTCTTCCTCTGCAGGCCAAAGAGGTCCAGAACACAAAGAAGGACTTGAACCCTTCTCTCCTTTCCCCACATTCTTGGAGGGTCTCCCATGTCCTAGCTCAGACCTTCTGACACTGGGTACTTGAGGGAGGAGGGTTCACTGTCACTGCTGACAATCCCAACCACTCCCATTCCCATGGCGGCTTAAGGTTTATCTCAAAGTATCACAAACCCATTTTCTAGATGAGGAAACTGAGACTCAGTTAAGTGTCACACAGCTAGGCAGGATCATTACTAAGGGCTCTCTCCTCCCCACTGATGTGTCCTTTTCCTAAATGGCCGGACTCAAGGAGGATGAGGGGAGGGGGCCTTCCCCGTCCCTGGGATACTCACTCTTCAGTCTCGTTCTTGATTCCCAGCCATTCATTAATCTTCTTCTGCCGGGCTCCCTTCTGGGTCAGCCACCTGCCAGGGGGGAGAGAAGAGCACATCAAGCCCACGGACATCTGGCTTTTAGCAGAGATCCTTCCCCCTCACGGATTTTGTCTGGGTGAGGAACAGAACGAAGGGGCTGCCTATCTGTCGGGGAATGGCTGAACCCATGATGGAACACGAGGAAAACGGAACGATACTGTGCGACCATAAGAGACGAAGCCAGGGACAGGCTCGGAGAAGACTGGGAAGTTCTGCGTGAACTGATGCAGAGCAAAGCGAACAGAACCAGGAAAACAATAATAACACTGCAAGGACAAACCCTGAAAGTATCAAGAACTCTGATCGATGGCATGGCCAACCAGGACTTCAGAGGATCCAACCCATCGCCATCAGAGAGGTGACACACTCAGGACATAGAACGAGACATATTTTTTTGGGAGTGACCAAGGAATTTGTTTTATCTGATTTTATGTGTTGCAAGAGTTGTTGGAGGGAGAAAAAACTCAGAAAAAACTGATTTTTGTTAACTGGAAAATAAAATTAAAAAAAAATAAAATAAAATTAGGGGCAGCTAGGTGGTACAGTGAATAGAGCACCAGCCCTGAAGTCAGGAGGACCTGAGTTCAAATCTGACCTCAGATACTTAACACTTCCTATCTGAGTGACCCTGGGCAAGTCACTTAACCACAATTACTTCAGGAAAAAAAATTTTAAATTTTAAAACTTAAGAGGAAAAGAGTAGAGCAATACAGAACATATGGGATGATGGAATTGGAATAGATTCTAGAACAGAGGAAAAGAACCTACATAAAGGTTTGAAAGGACCTCAAAGATCAGTGAATTCAGTCTCATCTGATGAAGGACATTACTGAGATCCAGGGGAGCTGGTCCAAAGTCCCTGAGAGAGTCAGAGAACCACAGACTTCGCGCTTAAAGGGACTCAATGGCCATCTAGTCCGATGCACCCATGGAAAAGAAGCCATTGACATGTCTATTGCCTTTCCCCAACAATTGGAAGCCTGGACCAGTGAGCAAGAACCCATGATTTTCCTGGCCATCCATCCCACTTTCAAAGGGCTTATGGACTAGATATTTTCCCTGACCTCAAACTTCAAATGGTCTCTCTGGCCTATTCATCCCCTGCCTCTAGCAGCTCCTAGGCTGTGATTCTGGGAGCAAACAGACCAAAGCTAATCCTTTGCACACAGTCCTTCAAACTACATCCTCCCCAATATTATTTTTCTTTAAACTAAATATCCCCCATTACGTCAATCTGTCTGTGTGTGTGTCTGCCTATCTGTCCGGAGATCTTTTTGTCTCCTGGAACACTCTGAGGGTGACAGGTGGAAGCTAAGGAAGGTTTTGGCCCTGGAGGGTCTGGGTGGGGCACAGATGCCCCATGGGAAAGGATGCTGAAGGTGGGTGCCACAGTAGCCAGTGGTCACCAGGAGGCAGGTTACCCTCGGGGCCTGAGGTCTGGGAAAGGATGCTCACACGAGATACTGGTCCCGGATTTTCCGCAGCTGCATGAGGTCAGGCTTGAGGCTGTTCATGCGCTTGTCGATCTCCCGGTTGTCGGCCGCCTGTGCCCGCAGGTCCTGCTCCAACTTCATCTTGCTGTCGTGAATCTCAGCTATTCGGGACTTGAGTTTCTCAGAATTCATGAGGATTCTGAAAGGAGTGTGAGTGGGGGCTGTTATAGTCCCCTAGCCCCAGGGACGCTCTGGACATGGCATGTGGGATGTCAGGGAAAGGAAGGAGCCTCCTAGACTATCTAGGGCAATATTTTCCATTATGGACCGGGAAACTTAACACTTAAGAGGGCTTCACTTTCTCAGGGTCACCAAGGAAGGGAATGGGGCAGGGATATGGATTGCTATGAGGGGATCTTTAGTCAGAAGCAGGACTAGGCAAGGTTATGGTACAGATACCCATATAGGGACAAATGTCCAAGGTCAGGGGGGCAAATGGAAAAAGATAAAAAGGGGGGGTCCAGAAAATGGGAAAGGGAAAAGTATGCAAGTACAGGGAAGGAGAGAGAAGAGGTGGGGAGAGAGTGAAGGCCCTCTCTGCTCCCAGAATTCCCCAGGGCTCAGCAGGCTGGATCCCCACTCACCTCTGAATCTCCTTCTCGTTCCCCTCTCGCCGGAAGCGTTCCAGGTAATCTTTGCTGCACTTCTCCTGTGTCTGGCCCTGCTCCTCGAAGATTTTGATGGTCTCATTGAAGGCCTCAATGGCTGTCCGCTTCATCTGCAGCTCCTAGGAATGGAGACAGGCAGCAGTGTGTCAGAGGTTTGGCCTTTTCTTGCTGAACTGAGCCAGCAGTGGGGGCTCACCCCCGAACGACCTAGCTGAACGTCTTCCATATCTCAGCAGCCCACCCTCTCCCCCTGAGGGGAAGGCCACAGGAATCGTCCTCGACAAGCCTTTCAGAGAACAGAATCATCTTATAAAACAGGGTAAATAGTCACAAGGGCCGAGGAATTCCTTCCCTGTGACTGACTTTGTAAAAATTAAAAGTTCTGTCTCATTGTTATAGGTTCTCAATGCTGAGAGGGAGCTTAGACTATCAGTGCTGGAGGGCACTTAGAACCTAGAATGTCAGAACTGAGGGAGAGCTTAGAACTCAGAATGTCAGAATTGATGGTTTAGAACTCCAAATGTCAGAGTTGGGAGGGAGTTTAGAAGTTATTACATTAAATCTCATGATTACAAATTGGGAAACTGAGTCCTCCAAAAGGAGAAGGAATTCACAAGAGCCCCATAGTAAGTGTGACAGAACTGGACTAAACCCCAGGTTCCCTAACTTTCCCACTCCCTGTTCTCCCCATTCCACCAGACTTTCTAGCTACTGTTCTGGGTGCTATATGGTAGGATTAGGGTGGGAATAGCTATACAGAGGAAACGTATGTGGCCAGTTAATATATATTTAGCATATTCTGAAGTTTACATTTATCACTTACATGAATTTATGGTCACTAATTTTTTTTGGATACTTGCAAATAGCTCTAAGTGGTAGGCACAATAGTTAATTTTAATTCCCATTTTACAGATGAGGAAACTGAGGATATTCCTTAACGTTGAGCTAAAATCTGTCTTCCTGTAGTTCATCCACCCATCCAAACCTCACAAAGCCCATGCTACATGTCAGGCCTGGAACTGGGCGCTCTCAGCATGATCCCCTCAGCCTTGGACCAAGCATACGCTAGGAACCTGAGCCAGGTTCTGGAGGCTGCATCAGGAACCTCGTCCCTCCCACCCATCCCTGTTCAGCCGGGGCCTCCAGCTTTGGTCAGGGTCCTTGCCATGAGTCCCCACAACCTCCACTTAGTGTTTTCAGAACCAGGCTCCTTGGATAGTGGGCAGAGGCCTGATACCTGGGAAGTGCGTGTATATTCCTCATAGAGCAGGTCGTATTCCCGACTCTTGTCCTGATACTGCTGATGATAAACCTTCAGCTGCTCTCCAACAGCCTCGACACTATCCTCCTTCACCACCTGGTCCTGGGGGCAGGGGACAGACACGGAGCACATGAAAGGTGCTGAAAAAGCTTAATTTTACCCATGCCAGCATAATAACAGCAAGGTGCATTTATTTAACAATTTGAGGTTTGCAAAGTACTTTCTATACATTAACTCATTTGAGCAAGAGAAGTCACTTAGGGAATCAGGAAAAGCAAATACTAAGAACCCGGGGCTCAAAGCTCTCAGTGGAGGGCTGACTCTATTAATTCAGGTCAATCCAAAAAAGCAGTAATTAAGCACCCACTAGGTTCTAGGTACTATAGGGACAGAGATGGCAAAACCCAGAGCCAGCCCCAGGGAACTTGCATCTACAAAAAGTAGACAGGACAGCAGTTGGCGTCACGCAGCCTTTAAGGACCACTTTCTTTTTATAGAGGAGAAAACTCTTTGCCCACCAGGTGACCATTCAGGCTTTTCCTAGGTGGGGGCACAGGAAATGAGTGAGCACTGATGGAGGGTTTCTAAGAGACAAGCAGGGGGCCTTCAAGCCAGGGCAAGGGCACAGGAGTGGGAGATGCAGCTTCCAGATGGCATAAACCCGACAGCCACTAGTTAATTCTCTGAACAAGAGAGTCAGGATCCCCCCCAAAATGGCCCGGCTTATGTACCTAGCCATTTACAAGTGGACCCCCTCATTAGACTGTATGACCCTCACAGCAGGAACTCTATCTTTGCCATGCTTAGCCCAATGCCTGGAACACAGCAGGTGCTTAATAATTGCTTACTGACTAGGGCATAGTAGGCGCTTAATGAATTCTTGTTGACAGAGATGGGATGAATCTCATGAGACAGATAAAATGTAGTAGAGATACATGCAAAATCCAGCCTGGCTTCAGAAAATTTAATTGGCTGTTAGCTGGGTAAGGGGAAACAGTGGCGAGCGAGCAGTTCAAGCTGAGCTCTGCCGGCTCCCGGTCATCCCCACTGCACCAGCTGTGCTCCCTCCCCTCCCGGGCAGGGCCCCGTCATCCCCGGACCTGCTGATATTTGGACACTGGATAGAGCAGGCGAGTGTCCAGCTTGGCATTGTACTGGGCCAGAGACTCGTGTCTGTAGTGGGTGATGAGCTCCACCACGGAGCCAAAGGTCAGGGGCTCCGAGAAGCCATACTGTCCATCTCGATGGAAGACTTTGATCAGCTTGTTATTGCCGCCCTTCCTGCAGAAGGCAGAAAGTGGTCAGGAATCAGACAAGCCTGGACCACGTTGAGACCCCTCCTGGGGGTTGTGGCAAGCCAACAAAGTGACCCCTGGAGCCGCCTCCCTTGTCTCTCTGGATCTCTCCCCTGAAATGGCTCCTGCAGACCCCACCATTCCCAGAAATCAGAGTTGGGAGGGTGGCCAACAGCTGGGGAAATGGATGGGGCACAAAGCCAGAGCTTGGACCTTCCCAGCCCTCAGTACCTGAGAGTCAGTGTGTATTCACCCTGGATCTTGCTCGATGCATCCCGGACTAAGAAGGTACCATCTGGAGTGTCACGAAGTTTCTCATTCACCTCTTCCCTGCAGGGTGGACAGGGGGTCAGATCTTGGTCCAGAGGGGCTACCCTGGCCAGAAGCCTTCCTTTTGGCCCTCTAAGAAACCCCCAGGCTGCAGATTCACCATTATTCTTTCTCTGCCTGAGGCGCTTTCCCTCTCTGTTTTTCTTCTACGTCCAGATCTCAAAGCCCCCCCCCCCCCATCCCACCTTTTTATTTATTTATTTTTGCTGAGGGTCACTCAGCTAGGAAGTGTTAAGTGTTTGAGGCCATATTTGAACTCAGGTCCTGCTGACTTCAGGGCTGGTGCTCTATCCACTGAACTACCTACTGTCCCTACTTAAAGCCCTTTGATCCTCATAAACAATTCAGCATGGACTCCCATCCCATGTCCATTATACAGAGGGGAAAACTGAGGTGGAGAGAAAGGAAACAAAAGTTCCTCTCATCACCCACCGAGTTAAGACCAGACCTCCTCCTCCCCCCTCCCAAGCTAGAAGCTTCCATGTTACCTAGAAATGTCTCCCCAATACCACTCGGCTTCCTGGAGGGGAGCATTGCTCCCATTGGACAGATTGCCAGCCTGGACCTTGGGTTTGGGAGGCTTTGGGGGCAGAGCTGAAATAAAAGCAGGCTAGTGTCAGACCGGGACGGCCCCCAGGGATCCCCCTCCCAGAGCCTACTAGCATTGGAGATTTAGAGCTGGGAGGACTCTTACACCCTTCAGGAGCAGAATAGTTGTTTTACAGATAAGGAAACTGAGCCCTGGAGTCCCACAGCTCTAGGCCAGGACTGCAGGCTTCCAGCCCATTGTTCTATCCACTATGGCAGGCTGCTTTTCTGGCTCAGGAGGACAGCGACAATGGGGAACATTCTTGAAAGGAAGGAGGGAGGGGCCCAATGGTCTTTACCTGGAGGTGGTGGCTCCTGCTCCTCCTCCTGGTCCTGCAGCAGCATTTCCAGGAACAGAGCTGAGAAGTCCGGGGTCTGCTCAGGCCTGGGGGGGTAGGGGCAAGGTCAGGGGCAAGGTGCCAGCTTCCAGGGTAGCCCTGTGGCCACTGGGCCCAGGGGTGGGTGAGCAGGGTGGCATATGTATCTCTGAAGACCCATATTAGCTACATGGGTACAGGACAGGGCCCAGACCTGTGATGTCACTGGTGTAGGAAACTCCTGGGCGAGAATTCCCTCCATCAGTGTAGGCTGGCACCTTCTCTCAAACTCGATTTTTTTAAAAATTTATTTATTATTTTCCCCCAGTTACATGTAAAAGCATTTAACCTTTTTTTTTTTTTTTTTTTTTTTTAATTTTTGACTTCTAGGTTTTCTCCCTTATCCTTCCTCCCTCTCTCTTTCTCCTCCTTCCCTCCCTCCTTTCCTCTCCTTCTCCTTCCATCCTTCTTTCCCTCCTTTATCCCTTCTTCCATACATCTGTCCCTCCACCTCTTCCCCTGCTCTTTGGTCAAGCACATACATACCCAGAGGCCGGCAGTCTAAACAGGAGAGGTCCAAAGATCTCACCCAGGGCCCGGGAGCCCAGGCCGCTGCCCTGTGCTTGGGCCTGGGCCTGCCGGGCCACCCTCCCCAGGTGCTGGAGCAGGAAGCGCAGAGTCAGAGCATTGTGCAGGGGGACGAGGGGGGGCTCCAGCACCGCCTGCAGCTGCTGCCTCCTCCACCCCACTGCCGCCGTGGCTGCGGCTGGACTAGTGGTCTCTGAGATGAGACACATAAGAATGAATGAGCGGGGCCTTCCCAGCCTCCCAGCCATGGTCTCCAGGGATGCCCACAGCAGGAGCACCATGGCTAACCAGGCCCAAAGTCAGCCGCCTCCCTGACCCAGGGACCTCCTGGACTCCCATCTCCCATTGTAGGGGACGTGAGCATTCTTGCTGTCCGTGACTGTGGAGACAGACATAAGGGACTTACCCTGCAAAGCGTGAAGAACATCTCCATGGACTCCAGGTGGTACTAGGGGCCTGGGCAAAGCTTGTAGGTAGCTCTTCAGGGCCTCAGAGAGAGTGGCCACATCCCACTGATCCACGTCACTCAGAGTCCAGTCTGCCAGGGGTCGGGACATGGGCAAGGGGATGATTGCTTTCTGCCCCAGGGGCCAAGATGCACCCACTCACCCACCCCACCCAGCCCAGCCCCAAGCATCAGAACTTGGGCTAGAGACAAGGCAAAGCCACAAGGGCACCCTCTGGAGACCTCTCTCCACTGGCCTAGGACCCAAATCTCTTTCTAGAAGGAGGGGAAGAGGAAGGAGGGCGAGCAAAGTCCCCAAGGAAGGGTGTTCCTCACCAATTCTCAGGGGCCGCAGCTCAGAACTAGATGGTCTGTAGAGCATCTCACTGTCCAGTCCTGCAGAAGGAAGGTTCAGGTAATGTTAAAAAAACAAATCCATAGCGAGTTTCTCATCAGCAGGATGTGGGGCAAAGCGGGGGTCAGAAATCGTTTCGGACGACTTTCCGGAAGCCAATGAGACAAGCCCCAGCCAAGAAAATTGCTAAGAGGGATGAGAGGTGCTGGTTCTTAGAACAGCAAGGAAGACTGAGGTGAAAAAAGAGGCAAGAAGTCTGGGGCTCAGAGACATTGCAAGGAATAAGACCACTGGGCCTGGAGCCAGGAAAACCCGAGTTCAAATCCTACCTACTACTTACTAGCTGGGGACAAATATTTTAACCTCAGTTTCCTTGTCTACAAAATGGATAATAATAATAGCACCTGCCTCCCAGGACTCTTGTGAGACTCAAATGAGATAATGTTTGTTAAGGGCTTGGTACAGTGCCTGGCACAAAGTAGGTACTTCATACATACTTATTTCCTTCCCTTCTTCCCAAACAATGAGTGACTGATTCTGGTCTGAAGCCGATGGGGGAGATGGAAGGGGATGGGGAGAGAAAGGAGCCGAGAGACCTCCTGGGTCCAGAGCACCCTTACCTTTGCGTTCAATGGCTTCCACCAACTTCTGAAGGATGGGTGGGGCCACCTCGGGGGGCACAAACTGCTCTGGCAGGTCAGGGAGCAGAGCACCAGCTGGAAAGAAAAGAGAACTTTATGGCCACAAAGTTAGGATCTGGACGGTGTGTCTGAAGTTTGGTGGGCCTAGCTGGAGGAGACCTGAGTGGTCCCAGGCTGCTGAGGGCAGCAGCCCATTTACCCGTCAATGCCCATTCCCTGAAGAAAGCAGTCCCTGGGAGGTGGGGGGCCCTTGAGAGAAGCTGGAAATGGGAAGGGGATGCAGGACGATCTAACCCAGACTAAAGTCAGTAGCTAGACCAAGAAAGAAGAAAAGCCTGTTCCAAAAGAAAAGCAATAGACACCTTAAAACCCCTTTTAATTTAATAGAGAATATGCCCTCCTTTTTGGAGGCTCATGGTCATTCCCTCTCACTATGATTATCCTCCCTGACTTTGGGCTTTCCTTCCACAAATACTTTTGGTTTTTTTTGCAAGGTAACTGGGATTAAGTGACTTGCCCAGTGTCACACAGCTAGGGAGTATCTGAGGCTGGATTTGAACTCACCATCTCTGCCAAGAACTACCAAACAATGTGTTTTTGTCAGCTCTGGTCATGATCCATTCCCAGCTCTGCCTCAACCTACCCTTCTGCCCTGACTTTATGCCCTTTTTGCTCTCCCATATTACATATGACTCCCCTCCTGGTGAATCAAACTTGTCTCTATATACACTGGTGCACCTCATATCAATTTCCCTCCTCATCCATTTCCTACAAAGGATATCCCCACAGGAAGCCTTTCCTGATCATACCCTGACAACCCCCAGTTGCTAATGTCTTCATCCTACCATTTTTTTTTTTTTTTTTGCTATATATTCATTCTGTACCAGTGATTTATATACATGCTATTTCCTAAAAGAATATAAATTCCCTTAGGGTAAAGCTATTTCATGCCCAGCTTATTGCCCATCACACAACAGGGGCTTAATAAATGCTGGTTATGTAACCGACTGAGTGACTGAAAAGACAGGTTGGGACCAAATTGTGAGAGTTTTTAAACACTTTATTTTGTTGGTAGAGGCAAGAGGGAGCCACGGGAGTTTATTGAGTAGGAAAGTGACATGATCAGATTGGAACTCAAAGAAAAAGAAATTGCTTTGGAAGCTGTTAAACGGTACAGAACCATGTACAAAATGTGGAGGCCTCCCTCTAGAGACTTCCTTCCAAACTGATTTAAATAATTCTTTTTTGGGGGGAAAGGCAGCATGGGATAGTGGATAGAGCCTTGAGATTGGGAGGAAAAGAGCTTGTTGTTATTATTATTATTTAGCCATAGATGATTTGCCCATAGTCACACAGCTAGTGATAATAGTATTTGAGGTGGATTTTAAACTCATATTACTGACTCCAGGGCCAGCAGTCTATCCACTGCGCCATCTAGCTGTCACAGGAAGAAAAGAGTTTGAATTTCATCTTTGACACATACATTTCTTTTTCTTTTTCTTTTTTTTTTTTTTTTTTTTTTTTTTTTTGCATGGCAAGTGAAGTTAAGTAATTTGCCCAGGAAAGAAAGATAAATTTATCTCTTTTTTTGAGCTATTTGATACGTATTAATGACCGTGGGTAAGTCATTTCACAACTTGGAGCCTCAGTTTCTCCAATTGTAAAATAGGCAATAGCAATTATGCCCCAACCCTGATTTGTGACAATCAAATGAGATCATAACCGGTAAAGTACTTAGTAGGGTACTTAGAAACATAGTAGGTGCTATATAAATGTTAGCTATGACAATTATGTTAACATGTAACTAGGAGTAAGGCATCTCATATTTCTGATCCTTGGTTTCCCCAAATATAAGATGGGGATAATAACAGCATCCCTCCCCTCCAGGTTTATTGAAAAGATCAAATGAAATAACTGTAAACTGCTTAGTACAGTGTCCCCGGCACTTAGCAGATGCTACATAAATGTTTGCTATGATGATTATAACTATGTAACTGTGGGTAAGCTGGCTCACATTTCTGAACCTCAGTTTCTTCAATTGAAAGATGCACTGAAACATTGTTACAGTACCCCCACCCCCTCCCAGGATTGTTGCACGGATCAAATGAAACAACTGTAAAGCACTAAGCACAAGCCTGGCACGTGGTAAACACTGCAATAGGATTAGGCGTGATGATTACTGTTGCTGTTAGCATTACTATATTAACTATGTAACCTTGGATAAGCTATTTCTCTGATCTTCAGTTTCCTCATCTGTAAAATCAAGCTAATAATCCCTGTGGCATCTGCTGTGAGGATCAAAGGTCATAGACTGCCTGCTAAAGGGCATCCCCAAAGTCTTAGGGCAGTTTTACGCTACGAGAGCTTACAAGTGCACCAAGACATATGGGACACCCTGGACAGCTATCAACTTTTTTTTTCCCCCCTGAGACTGGGGTTAAGTGACTTGCCCAGGGTCACACAGCTAAGACGTGTTAAGTGTCTGAGACCAGATTTGAACTCGGGTCCTCCTGAATTCAAGGCTGGTGCTCTATCCACTGCGCCACCTAGCTGCCCCAGCCATCAACTCTTTTATTTTAATTACTATGATTGGGATCCAGATCTACCCAACAGCACAACTGACCAACCCTCATCTCTATTTTTCGAAAAGGAGAGTCCAAGTAACCAGCTAAATGCCTTACTTGAGTGCAGGTAAATTATAAATATAAAGAGGCACTTTTCTGATGGGCTGGGGCAGGTGATGGTCCACTGCCCTCCAGGACTGGATCTCAAACATTTTGTTATTGTTCAGTTGTGTCTAACTTCTTTGCTGCCATTTCCTTCTCCAGCTCATTTTACAGATGGGGAAACTGAGGCAAACAAATGAAGTGAATTGTCTAGGGTAATACAGCTAGTAAGAGGCAGAGACTAGATTGACTTGGGTCTCCCTGACTCCAGACCCAGAATTCTATCTACTGGGTATCTGTCTCAAAGATTGAGTGATCACTTTTTTGAGGAAAGCTACCCAAGGAGTTACTTTAAAGGTACAGGTTATAAAAGAAGCCCTCTGAGATCCTAGAAGACCTCCTGGGAAAGGGAACCAGTCCATTCTAAAGATTGTAATGGGAGAAGGACAAGGAAGTTGGCCATAGACGGATGCGCTCTCCAGATTTGGAAAGAGATTTCAATGGATTCAGAGAAAAAATAGGTCAAATCCCATGGGATCATGACCAGTTTTTTGAGAGCAGAGGCTTTTATCTTTTGGGGCAACCCTAGCACTTAGAAGGCCGCCTGACATCTAGCAGGCACTTAATAAATGCTTTGACAACAGGAGAAGGCACTTGAGTGTCTAGTACACAGTGGACATTTAGTAAAGGCATGATGACTAACTACAGGAGAAGTCAGCAGGGCTTCTAATACACAGTGGGCCTTTAATAAATGCTTATTGATTTACAAGAGAAGTCAGCAGAGTGCTTAGTACACAGTGGGCATTTAATAAATGCTTATTGATGACTGGATCAGGAAGAATGGGAAACTCAACTTTTCCAGCAATTTTTGTCAAATAGTGAGTTTTTATCGCAGAAGCTAGGGTCTCTCTGGGTTTATCAAACACTATATTACTATGTGTCCTGTGATCCTAACCTATTCCACTGATCCACTACTCTATTTCTTAGCCAGTACTAAATGGTTTTGTGAGTACTACTTTATAATATAGTTTTAGGTCTAGTATAGCTAGGACACCTTCATTTGCATTTTTTCCCATAAATTCCCTTGAAATTCTTGACCTTTTGTTCTTCCAAATGAATTTTATTATTATTTTTGGGGGGCTCTGTAAAGTAATTGGTATGGCACTGAATAAGTAGATTAATTAAGACAGAATTGTCACTTTTATTATATTACTTCGGCCTACCCTTGAGCACTTGATAATCTTCCAATTGTTTAGATCTGACTTTATCTGTGTAGAAAGTTTGTAATGGTGTTCATATAGTTCCTGCTTTGTTTTGGCAGGCAGACTATGAGAAACTCTCAAGAAAGAAATTCTGAAAATACAAAGAGAAACAACCTTCTGAGGACAAAAAAAGAGAAGGTTCCTGGTGTGATCAATCAACCTAGTAAGCATGTATTAAGTTCCTACTGTATGGAACTCTATGAACACAAAGATGAATCAAAGCACAATTTCTGCCCCAAGTCTTTATACTGAAATTTTAAAAGGCAGGAGCAGCTAGGTGGCACAGTGGATAGTGTACCAGGTCAAGATCAGAAAGTCCTGAGTTCAAATCAGATACTTACTAGCTGTATAACACCATTTACATCCCTCTTTCCCCTCCAAAAGAAAGAAATTTTAAAAGACACTTACATACAGAAGATGGAAGCAGACGTGGGTAAGAGAAGATGAGATCACAACTGTAAAATGCTTAGCACAGTGCCTGGAGTACCATATAATCATCAGCTATTATCATGATGGATAGGAGAGCATGGAGGGCCAAGTCTCAGAGTGAGGGGAAAAGGCCCAGGACAGCAGAAAGGGCTTTTTGTTGCTGCTGTACAGGGCCGATGATGAAAGCAGGGATGAGACAGCAGCTGAGGCGGGGACAAGATTAGAACCGACTGCTTTCCTGGTCCAGTTCACTCCCCCTATCTCACCTTATTCAGAGCCACCATTTCTTCCAACACAATATCATCCTACAATATTCACGCACCAGTGTATTTAGCATTCTCTGCTCAATGGGTTCTTCTGGATGGATAATAATTATGGCCAGAAAGAAGACATAACTGCTCTGAACTTTAGGCTGGAAAGGACAGTGTAAAAATTACTGAGAGAATGTTGCTCTTGGAGATGTAATGAGAGGGAAATAAGCGGTCCGCTGTCTGTCTTGTCTGTGACCAGGTCCCCACTATGAATCACATCCTTAGGGATTCAGAGAACGTGGAGACGTGGGGAAGGAACCACAGGATGGGAGCAAAGCTAAAGTCGTACTTCTCAAAAACAAACAAACAAACAAACAAAAAAAACCAGTGATGGGGAAAAACACCATCATTATCATTTCTGGGCCAAATTGTATTATTAAATATATGGCCAATGAGTATCAAGAAAGGGAGTCCCAGACTCAGCTAGGTGGCGCAGTGGATAGAGCACCAGCCCTGAAGTCAGGAGGACCTGAGTTCAGACCTGGCCCTTAATACTTCCTAGCTGTGTGACCCTGGGCAAGTCACTTAATCCCAATTGTCTCAAGAAAAAAAAAAAAAAGAAGAAGAAGAAAGGGGTCCCAATGAACCAAGCTCAGACTGCCTTGTACTCTTTCTTCCAAGTTTTCTAAAAGTGGCAGATGAAGCAGTACAATAGCTAACATTTACCTGGGTTTTTCTGTTTTGTTTTTGCAAGAGTTTGATAAAAATATCTCATGCGCTTCTGGAGGAAATGACAGAAAAATAAGACTGGATTTGGAGTCAGAACAGCCGGACTGGAATTGTACTTTTGTGACGGATGATGTTGGGCAAAAGGATCCCTGGGCCTCAGGCTTGTTGTGGAGTGGAGGAGCAGGACAAGGTGATTTCTGAGGAGCCCAGTGTGTCCCCCACCTCTTACTGGTCCTGCTTTGCTTCTACATGCAGCTCAAAGCCTCCCTCCCGTAGGCCTCCCCTGCTGAGGGGGACGCTGCGGCTCTCATTTATGCAGCATTTACCCTGGGGCCTCCCTATTAGCCTTTCTTTTTATCATCAGGACTTTAGCACAGTGCCTGGGACAGAGTCAGCAGCACTTGATAAATGCTAGTCTCTGCCAGAAGACCACCCAAGAGGGGCACCCACTGCCTCTCCAAGACATCCTTTGGGGCACTTCTGCTGTTTACTAGTTTTTCCTGACATCAGGCCTCAATCAGCAGCTTTCATTCATAGTTTCCAGGGTCACACTTTGTCCTTCTACCAATGGCAAACTTTCAAAAATTTGAAAACAACTATCCTATCTCCCCTCTTCTCCCCCATTTTCCCTTTTCCAAGCTAAAGCCCCAGTTATTTCAACTGATCTTAGCACAATATAGCCAGGCACAATGGGTAGAAGTTGTAGGGGCAATTGCTGTTCCACAGCTGGAAAAACAAGAATTATCCAGAAAGAGGGAGAAAATTCCTCTTGTTCCAGATCTTCAAGCAGATACAGGATGACCATCTGGGCCTGACTATGTTTGCTGGGATGGGGATGGGGGCAATTCCAGCCTTTTTTAAGGTACAGGCTGAACTAGATGAACTGGAGGTCCTTTGATTCTGTGAGCCCAGCACACACTGATACACTTAATAATAGGACTACAGGAATGAGAGACGGATAAAAGGAAACTGAACATAAACAATTCCGTGCAGGAAGGGTTGCTAGAACCCAGAATGTCAGAGCTGGGGGGGGGGGGGACTTAGAACCAGGATGCCAGGGCTGGGAGGGCCCTTAAAACCCAGGAGGTCAGGGCTGGGAGGGCCTTGGAACATTGGATGTCAGACATAATGCACACACTGTCAGTCTAGAAGGTTCCCTCATTTTCAGATGGAGCAGAGGCCCACAGAGACAGGACTTATGTCTAGCCAGGTTTATACCCCAAAGGTATCCTCTTCCCAGGGTGGAGTTGGGTACACCCCCACCTCACTGCCAACCATCCCCACTCCAAACCCCATCCGCAGGCCCTGGGCCTCTTCAGTTTCAGATCTTCCAGTTTCAAGTTCTTGGAACTCGCTCCTTGGAACTTCCCCCCACTAGCCCCACCCCCCACCTCCGCTCCCAACCCTCCCCAGCTCTCCCAGGAAGGGAGTCGTCCGTCCTTCTCCTTTCCAGACTGGCTGTTACCAGGGAGGGGAAAAAGCCCTGGCAGGAAGCCCACTGAAGCAGAGGGGGGAGGGAGCTCTTGGCAAGAGATACTCAGGGTGAGGGGCCCCATGGAACCAGAGAAATCCAAACCCCACCCACCCAATGGCCTGGAAATCCAAGAGGCAGTGAGGGGGAAGGGGGTGGTGGGAACGGGGTAAAAGCTTTTACAGGAGAGGAATTCCAGCTGCTAAGGGCAGAAGGCCACAGTGTGACCCTGGCAGAAGGTCTCTAGGGACTGGGGAGGGCGGGGGGAGAGCATCGCCCCAGATGCGGGCTTCCTTCTCCCCAACCCTGCTCCAGGAATGTGCTGTGTCAGCAGAACCCCAGTCCTCCTCCCCTCCCCCACCCATTTCCCCCCAGATCCGGCTCCAATCTGAATTATGTTTCCTGCCAATTCTATCTCCAGGGAGCTCAAGGAAGAGACAGAGAGAAAAAAAAAGAAAGAGGGGAGAGGGAGGGAGGGAGGGAGAGAGAGAGGAAGAGAGAGAGGAAAAGAGAAAGGAGAGAGAGAAAAGGGAAGGGGGGAGGAAGAAGGAGAAGGAAGAGGGAGAGATGAGGAAGAGAGAGAGAAGTGATATATATAAATACAGTGACAGTGTTGGAATCTGACCTCTGATCCCTAAATTTTGTCCCAGTCCTGACCTCTTATGTATTAAGGACTTTCTCAGCCTGATATCCTGGGCTCTAAAGGCCCTCCCAGCTAGGCAGGAAAGCTCCCCTCAGCAGGCACCTTCTCCAGGGCAAGGGCCATCCTAATTACCAGAACTTCTTTCTATTGTTATACTGTCTGGTTCTAAAGCCCTTCCTCCCCACAGCCTTGGAACACCGGGAGAGACACTGAGCAGGCTCCTTGGAGGAAAAGGTAAAGCTCAGCTCTCTCCAGGCCATCTCTTTTCAAGGGAACTCGGAAGCATGGCCATCCTGCTCCTGTCTCCCTATTGTTCCTTTCTCTCCCTTCCCCTCCCAGGTGCAGAGAATTTGGGCAAAGTCCCAGGGCTGCGGGCTCTCTCCCGCCCAATTCCATCCCTCTGGCCTCTGATGGCTGCCGCCATGGGCCCCAAGCTGGCCCTGGAACAAGCTTGTCTTTAAGCAGTGGGAGGACAGTCTCCTGGCTGCCAGCATCCAGCAGGAGGGTGTGACCACAGGGGCCGGGAGCCCAGGCTCCTCTCCAGATTGTGCCCGTCCTCAGCTCGCTCTATCTGGGCCAGGGAGGGAGGAATCCTGGCCATTGATCCACCACAGTCTAACCCCAACAAGCTGATGGGTAGGGTCATTCGGCATTGCAGAGGCAGAACCAAGCATCCCACTCAAAGTCAGTGCCCTGTGCGCCATGGGCGGCTGCTTCTCATTTCTGTTGCTGTTGTTCCTAAATAGCATTGGATGGTTTGCAAAGCCTCTCACATAACCCTAAGAGACAGGGAGTACAATTATTTTTTTTTTCTGTCTCCATTTTACAGATGAAGAAACTGAGGTTCCTCCAGCTAGGAAGCATCAAACCCTAGTTCTCTCTGCACTCTGACCTACCCCCCACAAGGCTCTTTCCCACCACACTTTCCATTTTCTCTTTTGGGCTTCCCAACCACCCAGTAAGGAAGCCAGAGCAGGGGTTTTTCTGTCTTTTAGAAGAGGAAACTGAGGTTCAAGAAGAAGACACTTCCCCACGGTGATCCCGAGAATATATATTAATTCCCTGGTAGGGGACTAGAAGGAACTAGGTGGGGGCAGAATGACCAGGCTTTGGGAGGAAGGGCAGTGATTCCAGAGGCGGCTCTCCCACCTCCTGTCTTGGCCACTGTTAAGGAGACGGGAAAAGCTTCCCTGACTTTGGGGCCCAAATGAAGGCACATCTGTCCTGCCCCAACAAGCCAGATGGGGTAGACTCGTTGACAGAGAATGAGAAAGTCTGGGGCAAGTCCCCACAGAGCTGGGCAGGACCAGGCAGCCTGCTCCCATGGCAGGAAGAGCCAGCACAGGCTGGCCTATCCCATTTGCAAAGCCCAGCCCCTAGCCCTCCTCCTCCTCCTCCAGGAAGCCCTTGCCCACTGCTTCAGCTCTCTTCCCTGCCCTCCTGGCAGCAGACCACTCCGTAAAGACCTTAGATCTGGCGTCAGAGGCCTCAAATTCCTACATGGACTTGAGGAATTCTTTTTCTTTCTCCAAGCCTCACTTTCCTCATGTGAAAATCAAAGGAGGTTGGACTGGATACTCGCCTTTCCTCCTCATACACTGTCTTTACTCTTCCAGCTCACCAGCTAAGTTAGGGAATTTAGCCTGGAGCTCTGTAAGGAGAGGGCCTGCTTTTTTCCCATCACCCTCCAGTATCCAGCAGGGACTCAATAAATAGCTGACTTAGCAAGGACATGATCCCACGCTCTTTCTCCTACTGCACAGGCTTCCCTGCTTGGATCGGAGAAAAATCAGGGAATCCTCATCTTTCAGAGTAGCAAGAGTCCCCAGAAGCCACCAATCCAAAAAAGAATCAGTCTTCTATACAGATTCTCAATGGCTCCCCAGCCTCTGCCACTGAGGGGCTGCCCTCCCCCTCTCAAGGAACATTTGGAGCAAATCAAGCTCAAATGGCTCACAACAAGGCAACCTCAAAAAGGCTTCAGAGCTTACCTGGCTCCGGGGAGTCCCGAGGACGGACAGGCCCTGCCCCTGGTGTGGCAGGCAGTGGCCTGTGGCCTCGGGGACGGTGGGAGGGCAGGGCAATCTTCACGGGCCCCAGGTACTCCACGTAGGTACCTGGGAAGTCTCCCTTCTGCTTGGTTCGCTCGTTGACGCCTAGGATCCAGCCGATGTGGTGAGGGCTCTGCTCGTCCCCATCCTGGAAGCCAAGCGCCTCCAACGTGCCCTTGCTCACCACTAAGATGTCTCCAGGGAGCAGGTCGAGGTCCTCCTCACGCTCCTTGTGGTACTGGTAAAGGGCCCGGTACTGGAAGCCCTCAGTACTGCCCATGATGTCCAGGCCAGGAGTGGTGGGACCCCTCCTGGACCAAGGGAGACAGGAGCTCAACTATGGGCCAGAGGCCACATGGCCGGAGAGCAGGGGCTTGGAAGTCCAGCGAGGAGAGTGTGGCAGGGTCAGCAGAGCAGGGCTAGGGGCCAGGCGCCCTAGCCACTTTT
Source organism: Sminthopsis crassicaudata (assembly GCF_048593235.1). Classification (NCBI taxonomy): domain Eukaryota; kingdom Metazoa; phylum Chordata; class Mammalia; order Dasyuromorphia; family Dasyuridae; genus Sminthopsis; species Sminthopsis crassicaudata. Next base: position 50,848,861 of record NC_133617.1, on the reverse strand, counting down.
CCGCAGCTTGAAGCCCCGGTTTAGCCAGATGATGGAGCAAAGGGCTAGTATCACCACCATACTCTGGCCCTTGGGGAAGACGGGTTGCCTAGGCCCCAGGGAGGAGTGTCTGTGCTCAGGATGGGCCACGTCTCTGACGGGGAGCTGGTCACGATCTACAGGGGAGGAGACAGAAGGGAAAGAGACAGAGAGAGCCGTTAGTACCAATAGAGGGAGCCTATGTGGGCTCGGGGAGCACCCCCCCCCAGCCAATACAACCAGGATTCCAGAAATGGAGGGAGGACAAGGCTGAAGGCAGCTAGTCTGTCCCACCCCAGTCCCTTCCATCAACCTTTCAGATGGCAGGATAAAAATGGATAGCCAGAAGGGTCCTAGACATCATCTGCTCCAGCCTCATGAGGAAACTGAGGTAGACAGAAGGTAAGTGACTCACTAAGGTCACACAGCTAATGAGCTAGTCTGAGGTTGGATTTGAACCCAAGTCCTCCTGACTCCACTTGCATTTGTCTTCCCAGTGCCTAACACACAGCAGGTATTTAATAAATGCTGATATTGATTAATTCCAGTCCAGTTTTGCAACTCCCTATTCAAATGACTTGGAAAAGCCACTCTTCCTAGTTTTGTCTCAGTTTTCTCATCTGTAAAATGGAAAGAATATTTGTCCTATGGGTTTCATGTACTTGTTACATATGATATACCTGAGCACATAGAGCACATGATATAAACGTGTGCTATTATCTATCCCACTTTGGCAGGCCCAAGAATCCCACAAAGACTTTTCAGATGAATGTTTTCAGATGCATCGAATAAAATACACAGGATTACAAAGGAGACCTGGGAACTTGTTTTTTTTTTTTCATCGTAATAATTATTAATCCTAAAAACACAAGTTGCCAGGGTCCAGCCCTGATCTATGAAGGCCCAAATGCACAGACTGGGAAAAAGGTGCTAGCCCCTAAGGGAGGAGATCACAGAGAGAATCTAGAACGTCTGGGAAACTGGGGGGGAGGCAAATGGGGTTTCTCCTTGAAGGGCTTTTTGGCCCTTTGCCAGTGGGCCAGGGCTCTGGGCCGACTAGGTAGGGCATCCAGTCTACCCTCAATGGCATAAGAAGGAGGAACCTTTGAATAGTGGAGGACAGAGGAAACAGGCCTGCTCTGCTTGGCTCCTGAAGCTAAAGCCAGATGCCAAGGGTGGGGTCTTGAGAGGGGTCAATTTTGCCTTAATTTAAAGAAAAATTCCCTAATCTTCAGGGCTGCCATCACTGGGGGTGTTTTTTATTCCGCTACCAGAGTTTTCAGGAGTATTCCAATCCTACCACTCTGTGATCCCAGGATTCCACCAGCCACAAGCTGAGAGGTAGGATTCTGGACGGCTGAGCCAGCCGGCTCTCCAAACAGCCCCCAAAGAGTATCAGGTTTAGGATCAGAGAGGCCAGGTCGGAATCTAGCACTTTAGGTAATCAGCCAGGCTCTCCGATCCTCAATTTCCCCATCTGTAAAATGAGGGGATAGAATGTTCTCCCAAGTTCCCTTCCAGCTCTAAGTGCTCTGTTCTTAAGGAGCGGCTTTGGCCCCTATCCCAAATTGAAAGGGACTGCCAAGAACTTGCTGACTCCCTACAGATGTTGAGGATGAATGAACGTGACACAGTTCACACCCCTCCCTTAGATTCAGAGACAGGCCCCGGGGTAGAACAATGGCCCCTCTTCTCCCTGCCTGCAACTCCCGCCCATGGGGAGAGGGGGCTCTCTGGGGCCCAAGGTTCTTGAGGAAAAAATCACAGATGGGGGGTGGGGGTCAGGTCTGGAAGGGAAGCTATGGAAGCTCCAGAGCTGCAGAAGGAAGAACAAAGCCTTCGGCTTGGCAGGGAAACCTGGGGGGGGGGGATACCTGGGTTCTGCCCTTGCACAAAACAAGGGGCTTGGGCTGGGTGATCTCTCAAGTCCCTCCTAGCTTTCTGTACTTCGGACCTAGGATATTACTGGGATATTAATCTGTGTCTTTTGGGGACCATTTAGGCTAGTGCTTGCTCTGTGACTCCAGAGACATCCCTTTCCCTTCTCTCGGCCTCCATTCCCTTCCTTAGCTTCTGGCTGGGAGATTCCCGAACCCATGGATTCACACACCCTACCCCCACCCTGATTTCCACAGAAGCAAAAGGAGAGGGAAAGCACCAGCCAAGAGGGCAAGGTTGGGTCTCCCCTACTCTCCCCGCTCCCAACCCACATTTATGTAATTCATGGATACCTCTGGTGTTCACACAGTCCGCCCGCTGCAGCCTTACACAAGGCCACTCACACGTGTTTCTTTCATAATCATATACCTTCTCACTCGTACAGACACGTGCACATGCTGCACACTCCCCACATTCATGGGGTTCCCCCCTGCACACATACAATGCTCACCATCCCCCCACACCCTCACCTTCACAAATATTTCTCTGTGCACACCACATGTACATGCACGCTGTATATCCCCCCCCCCATTCAGGGGCTCCCCCTGAACACATGCATATTACATGTTCCCCCTCATTCAGGGGCTCCCCCCTGCACACATGCACATTGCATACCCCCCCAATCAGGGGCTCCCCCCTGCATACATGCACATTGCATATCCCCCCCATTCAGGGGCTCCCCCCCTGCACACATGCATATTCCCCCCCCACTCACAGATCTCCCCCCTGCACACAGACTCTCGAATGCAGCTCTCCTGGAGCATGCACACTCAGCAGAGAAGAGCCAGCCCCATCATGCTGCTGCAAGGAGGGAGCTCTGAAGCCAAAGGGAGGGGAAGAGGCTCAGCTCTGTCTGAGTCCAAACCCATCCCAGGAGGCCCAGTGCCAGCGGGGCCCTCCTGGAAGGGCTCTCCGCCAAGCCGAGGGCGGGGAAGGGGGGCCGGAGGGCTGGGCATCTCAGCTTTCCCATCTCCCCCAGGCTGGGCTTCCTGCCCCAGAGCATCGCCCGCCTTGCTCTCCTCCCCAAAGGCCAAGGCTCCACATGTCCCAAGGGCCCGTGGGCGGGAGGGAGCGAGGGAGCCAAGAGCCCAGGATCTCCCGCTGCAGGGATGCCCTCCTTCCGAGGGCCACTCGGGGACGGGGACCGGACTGTGCCCTGGATGGGTCCGTGGGCCACAAGCCTGACAAGAGTCACAGCCCTGGGGGGGCCTAGAGCCTGAAGGGAGCGTGCACCATCCGGCATGAAAGGCAGCCCAGGCCCCAGACTACGTGAGCTGGGAGAGCCCTGGAACAATGAGGGGTTACCAATCACCTTGTTTTCAACTGGGGAAACTGAGGCCAACACATAGAAAGGGGCTTGCCCAGGGTCCCGCAGGATTCGAATCTGTGATTTTGACCAGAGCCCTTGTGACCACGGCAGAGTCCGTCCCATGTCAGGTCAGGGGAGGAGGCCGTCAGAATCCATCAGGGATCTCCGGGGCATCCTCCCCTCCCCCCCAAAACCCCAGCCCCCACCCGGCTCTCACTTACTCCTGAGCCCCATTCTCCTGCCCCGCGGGGACCCTTTCCCTGTCTTTCCCTTACATATAACAGACTTGGAGGCCAGGCCCAAGCGTCCTCCCCCCCATTACAACCAGGCCCGCCTCCCCCACTACAGCCCGGGACCTCCTAGGACTCCCTTGCACCCTAACTCCCCGGGCAGAGCCAGGAGCCCCCGCCGGAACATGAGGGCGCCCCTCTGTGTCCCCTGCGCGGCTCCAGCCCCGCCTCCTCCGGATAGCTCGGTCCCTGTGCAGTGGGATGGGGGAATCCCCAAAGCCCCTTCCAGGGGTGCCCCCCACAGTTCTGACAGTACGAGCTCCCCCTGAGCCCCGTCACTGACAGCGCGGAGCCGCCCCGGGAGGGGCTCAGTCCCCCCCGCACGGCCGGGGTTCCCCGAGGAAGGAGCCGGCGCCGTCCCCCTCTGGAGCCGCGACCCTCCCGGGGAGAGCGCCCCAAGTACAATTACAGCGCCGCGGACACAGACTCCTCAGCGCGGTCCTCCTCGGCCGCCCCTCCAGACCCGCTGCAGCCCGGAGGCCCCCGAAGCTCGGTCTCCGTTCTGCACGGCCGGGCCCTTCCCAACAGCCGGCGCCTCTTCCCGGGGCAGCCCCCCAAGTCAGTGCCCCCTCCCCCGCCCCGACCCCCCACCCTGCAAACCGGCCCAGCCCTCCCGGAGAGCCCGGCCCGCCGCCGCCTGGGACCCACCTGGTCTCCTGGTCACCCCGAGCCTGTGGCGCGGTCTCCACCTCCGGCGGCGGCGGCAGAGCGGGAGGAGGAGAAGCAGGAGCGGGAGGCGGCGGCAGCAGCAGCGGGATCCAGAGCCGGGGCTGCAGCCATGATCTCCAGCGAGCCGCTGAGCCCGCCCCCGGAGGGCGGGGACAAGCGCTGCGCAGGGAGTCACGGAAATAGCCGAACGCTCCGAGCCGGGGAAGGGGCGGGGCGGGGTGGGGGGAGAGCCGGGCCTGCTCCCTCACGGAAACTACCGAGCCGCAGAGAGAGGAGGACGGGCGGGGGGACGGGCCCGAGAAAGGAAGAGGCGGTGCCTGCGCCCTCCAGGAAAACGCCGAGCTAGCTCAGGCCGGGGGCGGGCGGAAGAAACTGCGCCCGCGCCGGGAGCTCACGGACCACTCCCTCTGCCCAGGCTCGGGGTGGGGCCCGGAGCGCTGGGGGCGTGGCCTGGTGCTCCTGGCCCCGCCTTCCCCTAAAGTCTTTGGGAGAAGCCCCAGCCTCCGTGCTCCAGACCCTTCCGGCCGGGGTCTCTAACCCTCAGCTTTCTCCCCAGGATAAAAATAAAGAAAGCTTTATTTAGTTTGCGAATTTCCCCTTTTCCCTTTGGTCCTTCCAAGCCCCGCAGGGGTGGAGGGGGCGCTATTATACAGATGGGGAAACTGAGGAAGGGAGAAACCGCATCTGGGAGGGCCACTGAACTCCCGGCGCCCCCCCGCGGGGGGAGGGGGGCCCACGAACCGCAAAACCCCATCTTTGTGCTGTCGGGCCCAGCTCCCGGGCTCTCCGGCCGAGACACGGCGCGTTTTGCCGGGAGGAAACCGGGGCAGACGGAGTGGAGTGACCTTTTTCCTGGTTTTTCTCCTCCTTGGTGTTTACCTTTTGTTCTGACTTTTCTCTCCCAGCCCAATCACGAAGAAACGTGTATTTTAAAAGTTAATCCACGCGTGTAACTAGAAAAAACAATTAAAAAAACTCTTTAAACCAGGATGCAGCGGCATTCCCGCGCTCACGCGGCTGTCCCCCACGACGTAAGGACCGCCGACCACGAGCGCCGGGAGGCTGCACTGCTACGGCTATCCCGTCTCACCGTCCAGGAAACTGAGGCAAAGAGCCCGAGGCTGAACTCGGACCTCCCCGTCCCACGTTCCGGGCTCTGGCCACGGCTCCTCCCAGCGCAGGAGGAAAACCAGGAACCGCGTGGGAGGCAGGCTCCGTCCCTGCCCACAGCACCCCAGCAGGGGCCCCGGTCCCGGTGTCTGGGTGCCGCCGAGTCCCCACCCGAGCTGCCCGCGCCTTTGCCTCACTCACGTCCTCAAGGGAAGAGCCGGGGTCTCTGCCATTCACTCATCTCCTTCCTCTCCCCCAAATACCCGCTACTTTAAAGTGGATCTCCCCTCCCCCACACGAAGTCTCCGCCTCCTTCACGCGGGGTCTTTAGCTCCCTCTCACTGTTAGTCTCCTAAGGACGGGGCCCAGGAGAGATTAATCCCGCCTTTCCCAGTCCCCTTCACTCTTGTTCCCCCCATCCCATCTTCCTCCAAGTCTCTCTGATCTGGGTCTCCTCCCCTCAATTTTCTACCACAGGGGCTTCCTTCGGCCAACGCGCCCTTCCTCAAACGGACATTCTGTGGGCTCCCCCAGGAAAGCCCTCCGCAGTATCCCCTCCCTTCCACCCCGCCCTCATTCCCCAGAGAGGGGACCTCCCCATCTTTACACCAGCGGTCCTCAAACTGTTTAAACAGGGGCCGGTTCCCTGTCCCTCAGACTGTGGGAGGCCGGACTAGAGGAAATACAAAAGCTCACTCTGTCTCCGCCGCCGCATAAACGTCCTCAGCGGGCGCATCTGGCCGGGCCGCAGTTTGAGAACCCCTGCTTTACGACAATGTCCACCCACAATATGGGGACCTTTTGCTCTGGATGTGGTACCGTTGCCCCACCCCCAGCGCCGGGGTCAGATGCCCTTTCTCTTCTAACTCCCTTTCTCTCTGTGGGAACAGGTAGCCATACCCGGGGGCATTGGCTCAGCAGGGTGGGGTGCCATGAGCCCATTCCCCGTCCGTGGGCCAAGCTGTCTGGAAGGGCAAGGCAGGCCGGAACCTGCCTCTCATTAGCATGGGTTAATGGGCTGGCAGAGTTGCCAGGACTCTGTCTTTTAGTGGCTGTTTTTTTTTTAAACACCTAGTTATGTAACGCTCAAATTGGATAACTGAATAGAGAAGTGCCTAGGTCATTCCAGTGCTTTTCCTGGGGGCAATCTCTCTCCACCTGGGGGTGCTTAACTTCCTGCACTTTAAATCCCCCTACTTTCCCAGACCACAAAGGAAAAGGTTGCTCACATGGGCCCCTAAGAGAGCCCATAGCTGGCCCTCATGGATGCATCCCAAGAGAAGTTCCTAAGGAAATCTATGTAAATTAATCTCCTCTGGGGAAAAAAAAAAAGGTTGTTTGAAGTGGGCTACCGTGGTGGGCAATGCACAAAGTGGGGAGGGGTATCAGTGGACCCCTCAAGCCAGAGACCCATGGCTTGTTATCTCCCTCATTAGATAGGAAGATCCTCAAGGGCAGAGACTGCCTTTTCCCTTTCTCTATATCCCCTGCTTTGTTAGCAACTTAGAAGCAGGGAGAGCTGGGTCAGATACATAGTAAGCATGGCAGCTACATATTAGTAACTGTTTCAGGAGACAAACTAAACCAGTGCAGGGTAACCCACAGGCCCCAAACTGCTCAGTGAATTAGGGGGGATGTTCCCCAAGCATGGGAAGTCTTCCTCTGGAGAAATAGGCCCATGAGAACTATTTGTTCTGATGGCCGTGAAGGAGGCAGAAGCAGGGAGAACTGAGTCAGACACGAAGGCTCCAAGGTCGGGGATTTCCATTACCAATCATCTTGACTTTTATCCTGCCACAGGATACAATGACACTAGAAGACAAAGTGAGGCTGACAATTTTATGCAACTCTGCCTCGATTAAATCCAATTCACACCGGAGTCAAGGTGCTGCTGAGTTCCGACTGGAGCTGCCCTATTCCTTGTCATTGGTCTTCTCCAAGGAACAAAGGACAAATAACAATTGTCCACTGGTTAGCATGCTAGAGCATACTCTAGTGGTACAGATATAGAACCTTGACACTGACCTCTCCCCAGTCCTGAACAAACCTTCATTCCCATTCCTCTCCTTCCCTCCTCTCCCGACCTGCCCACTCCTTCCATTGTGTCTCCTGGAACTCCCCAGCTCTTTAATTAGCAAGCTTCCTTTCATTTAAAACTTCTTCCTCTTTTTTCTTTTCATCTTCTGGCACTGGAGGAGATCTGGCTCCTCCCAAATGACACAGACACCTTTCCAGTCAGTACTAGTTGCTCCTTCCCTCATCCCCATATCCCTCCCCCAGTGAACACTCAGATTATTCCTTGCTCCCTCTTTCCACTGTGTAGGTTCTATATATCTCCACTATTGTCACTCAGCAGCTTCTCCTCCCTTGAGGTTTGTGAGACCCAAATTCATCCTCCAATCCACAGCCTGGTAGTTATTGTCTACAGACTCCGGAGACACTCTTCTTTTCACAATGAGTTCTGTGTCTGGCTCACAATCTCCCTCTCCACCCCAATTTCTATTCTCCTATTAGGTGACTTCAACATGTATGCTACGTGACAGTTCTTCATTGTGAATTGATCCAACCATTCTGGAGAATAATTTGGAACTATGCCCAAAGGGCTATAAAACTGGGCATATCCTTTGATCCAGCAGTGTTTCTATTGGGCTTGTATCCCAATGGAATATTATTGTTCTGTAAGAAATAATCAGCAGAATGATTTCAGAGAGGTCTGGAGAGATTTACAGGAACTGATGCAGAGTGAAAATGAGCAGAACCAGGAGATCATTATACAAAGTAACAAGAAGATTATGTGATGATCAACTATGATGGTCTTGGCTCTTTTCAACAATGAGGTGATTCAAGACAATTCCAATAAACTTGGGATGGGAAGTACCATCTGCATTCAGAGAGAGCTATATGAAAACTGAATATGGAACAAAGCATAGTATTTTCACTTTTTGTTTGTTTGTCTCTTTCTCATGGTCTCAGTCTGATTTTTCTTGAACAACATGACAAATATGGAAATGTTTAAAAGAATCGCCCATGTTTAGCCTAAATTGGATTGCTTGCTGTCTTGGGAAGGGGGAGGTAAGAGAAGGAGGGAGAAAAATTTCGAACACAAAATCTTACAAAAACAAATGTTGAAAACTATCTTTACATATATTTGGAAAATAAAATACTATTGAAAATTAAAAACAAAAATGTTTTCCAATTCTTTGGTTTATTCAATGTTTTTTTATTGTTGTTTTGTTTTTTGGGGTCTATTCAATTCTAACACTCTATTCTCTCATTCTCCCTTTGATGCATTTAGTTTTGATACCTGGATCTTGCCATCACCTACATGTCCAAGAATATCCCTTTTTACCTAACTCCCTCCCCCCCTAAAATACCCATCTTTCACTCTCTTTAAGCCCTCTATGAATTTGATAAACTCCAACAACCATTCCTGTTTAAAAACACTACAGAGGACAGGAATAAATGGATTTTTCCTTAAAACAATCAGTAGCAATTGTTTAAAAGCATCATAAGTAATGGGAATAAACTAGAGCTATTCCTAATAAGATCAAGGGTGAAACAAGGTTGCCCACTATCACCATTACTCTTCAATATTGTTTTAGAAATGTTAGCTTTGGCAATAAGAGAAAACCCTCAGTGATCTGGCTTTTAGCCCCATGATTCAATGGAAATTGCCCTCTCCAAAGCTGTGTACTTAACCACCCAATCTAATTAATGGCCTTTTCTCAAATCTCATCCTTCTCTGGCATTTAATAGCCTACTTCTTGGTATGGCCTCAAGTTTCTACCTATCCCAAATCATCCTTAACTCAGCTTTCAGTGATCTTCCAAAAATATAAGCCTTACCATATCACCTTCCTATTCAATAAACTCCATGGCTCCCCTATTACCTCCAGAATCAAATATAAAAATCCATGTTTGGTTTTTAAAGTTCTTAAAACATGAACCTTTCCTCTCCTTCCAGTCTTTTCACATCATAACCTCCTCCCCCATACTCTGGGATGCAGTGACACTGGTCTTGCTGTTCTTTGAACACAAAACTCCAACTCCAGATCCCCTTTCCTTCCCCCAAAGCCTGGAATGTTCTTCCTCTTTATCTCTGCCTCCTGGCTTCCTTCAAGTCTTGGCTAAAATCCCAGTTTCTCTAAGAAGCCTTTCACTGTCCCCCTTAATCCTAGAGTCCTCCCTCTGAAATTGCCCTCAATTCAACTGGTCCACATAGCTCTTTGCATGTTGTCTCCCCCATTTGATTGTAAGCTGGGGCAGTCTTTTCATTTTTCTTTGTTTGCCCAATGTACAGTAAAGTTCCAGGCACATAGCAAGTGCTTAATAATAGTAAGGCTTATATAGCCATCCCTCCAATTCAGCCACTCGTCACCTGGCCAATAGATTGTTGAAATCTGAACCGGTCTTTCTGTCCCATCTCTCCCCATCCCATTGTGTGGCTATCCATTATTTTCCTAGAGTACAAGTTTGACCATAATGGAGTATGAAACTCCAAAAGCTCTTTCACATGGGTACGTTACAGATTCATGTTGCCTTTTCTCAATCTGGCCCTCACTGCAGCAAGGCAATCCTTTTATTGATTCCTTATCTTATTCCTCACTTTTTCTTCCCTTTTCACCCTTCCCCTCCCCCAAGCCGAATCTCGGAGATGAGAACTTTACTTTATTTATTTCTTTACTTCACTAAGAAAATTGAGATCAGTAAACATGAACTGCCTTTTATTCCATTCCCTTCATCTCAAACTCCTTTGAGATTGTTTTGGATTCTTTTGGAGGCAATTGGGGTTAAATAATTTGCCCCTCAAACATCGCCTCTTCCTTCCCATCCTTTTTCAATCTCCAGCCTCCATCTACTGGCTCCTTCTCATGGGCTTCAACATGTCCAAAGACTGCTCTTTCCTTAATAAGAAAAAAAAATAACAATAGTAATAACAAAAATCCTTCCTTAGCCCTCCTACCCTCAAGCTTTCATCTATACCTCTCCTCCCTTTATTACACAAAATCCTAGAAAAATGAATCTACACTTAATACTTTCACTTCTCTTCTCTCACTTGGTCCTCAAGTTTTTGCAATTTCACTTCTAATTTAGTTACTCAACCAAAACTGCTCTTCAAAGTCACCAGAAAACCCTAAATGACCAGATATATTGGTCTTCTGCTGCATGTGATACTTTCCTCCTAGAGAGTTTCTCCTCTTCAGATTCTTTCTCGTGACCTTCCTTCCTCCCTCCCAGTCCTCCTCGAACCTGTCCGACTGCTCTTTTTCAATCTACTTGACTGGCTCTCAACTGCCTCATATACCATAACTTGGGTGTTCCCCAAGATTCTACCCTAGGCTTTCCTCTATTTTTTCTCTATATGTTCTCTCTGTAATTTTATCACCCTCATAATTATCTCTTTGCAGAAGACTCCCCTAAGTCTCTTCCCTGAGCTTCTGTCTCATATCACCGATGACCTACTGTACATTTCAAACTTGGGTGTCATGGACATATCTTAAACTTGAGGTGTCCCAAACCGAACTCATCTTTTTTTCCTCCAAACTTTCCTTTCTATTGAAGATACCACCATCCTTCAATGTCTCAGGTTTGTATTTGTACAGTTATTTCAGTTGTGTCCAACTCTTCATGACTATATAGTGGGGGTTTCTTGGCAAGGATACTGGAATGGTTTGCTATTTCCTTCTCAAGCTCGTTTGTCTTGAAGGGGAAAATGGGATAAACAGGGTCAAGTTTCTCGCCCAGGGTCATCCAGTTAACAAGAGTCAGAATCTGGATTTGACTTCAAAAGGAATCTTCCTGATTCTAAGCCACTGGGCAGTTCACAATCAAGGCATTATTCTGGACTCCTTACTCTTTTCCCCTCCCACTAATATCCAATCAGTTGCCAATTTTTGTATTCTTGTCTCCACGTCATCAAATCCAACTCCCCTCCAATCAAACACTTCTACTAGTTTTCACTCTTGAAGATTATTGCACATTTTCCTAATTGGCCTCTGTGCCTCAAGACTCACTCCATTCTAATCCATCCTACACAGGGACCTGGGTGAATTTCCTTAAGCACAGATAAGATCCCGTCACTCTCCTCAATCAACTTCAACAGCTCCCTATTGCCTTTAAAACATATACTTCTCTGTTCACTTCTTAAAGAATGACACAATTCAGCCCCAACCTACCTTTCCATGGTGTTGGGTATTCTCTCTCTTATTCTGAGAAATAACCGGACTGGCCTCTGTTCTGTTCTTCACACATACACGATATTCCATCTCTGATCCTTTGGTATATCATGCTCCATGACTGGAATGCATCTCCTTATTTCAACCTCATGGATTCCTCATTTTCCTTTAAAACATAGCTCAAACACCATTTTCTGCACAATACCTTCCTTGATCACCCCATTTGCTGAGTGATTTCTCTACCAAATTCTCTTCAAATATCTGAATTTCTTCAATTTCCTTTTATGCTGTATATATTTACACTTGTACATACACATGTAAACACATAATTATATCTACATATATAAATATCCATGTGTTTATATAAGTAAATATAGACATTATTCAAATGTATAAATATGTCACACATTATATATTTACATTTAAATATATGCACATGTAGAGTTACATGTTTTTATGTCTCTCATTAGAATTAAGTTCATTGAAGGAAGGAATTTTCATTCTTTATATTTGTATCCCCAATGCTTAACCTACTATTAAGCACATAATAAGTGTTGGTAGATGGAAATATAAATTCCAAGTAGAATTTAGAACTCTTACCTCGACTTTTTCTCTTTCCAGTCTTTTCCTTCTTACTTGTTCCTCACACAGAATATTTCATTTCCCCATCTCTTTATCTTTCCTTCAAACTTTGAACACTCTCCCATTTAGGACCTGACTTGCTGACTCACTTCAGAGGCCTTCTGCAAGCCATTCCCAGAATCCATAGCTGCCCAATGCTTGGTAGATGCATTTTCTCCTTCATTAGAATGTAAGTATCTGTTTTTTTAAAATCTTGTATTTTTTTGCCCCAGTGTTGAATTCATAGTAAGAATTTAATAGATGCTTTTTGATGAACTGATTCCAGATGCTTTTTGATTATGATTCCAGATTTGCCATGTGATGTCGGGCAAACCATTTCAACCTAAGCCTGTTTCTCTATCAGCAAAATGGGAATAATACTCATAAAAAATAATAATATTCTTGCCCACCTTACAGTTATTGTGAAGAAATGGGTACTGAGTTTCTCCCATCAAGGGATCCTGCCAACAGGATCTTCTTGTCGGGGTTTCATGCAAGGAAATTCATCGTGACTTTTATTTGAAATGCTTCCTCCTCTCTAAGTGGGAATGTTGGGCTAGTGTAGTGGAAAGGTGTTGGTTTGAAGCCCACTTAAATTGACTCCATTATCTGTAAGTCTCTTCCCAGCTCCAGAGGACTCACTGCTTTACTTCTCATAGCAGTCCCATGGCAATTCACTCCATTGTCTTCTCTAAAATCCTCATTTTCTACATGAAGCCTTTCTTGAGGCTTCTCAATGTAAATGCCCTCCCTGTCAATTACCTCCAATTTAACCTGTCTAGATCATGTTTGTATACATCTGTCGGCGGTCTCCTCCATTAAACTATGAACCTCTAGAAAGCTGGGGCTCTTTGCTATTTGGCCTGACCAGTAGATGGTGTTTAGTAAATGCTTATTAACTTCTCAGCACAAATGAATACATATGCTTTTCTTTTTTGTCTTATTTTTTTTTTATTCAATTGAAAACCCAGATAATGTTCCCAGGCTTCTGCAAATGGAGTTGGGGGAACAAGTCATGCACTGTGGCCAGCTAGTGATGGAAAGGGCAGGGTGACCTCTGACTTCTCTACAGAGGAAAGCCCATCTTCGGGTGACAGGGCGAGGAGACCTCAGGGCAATGAGCAAAGTAACCAGGCCCAACAGACCTAGAAGCCTGGGATGGCAGGGAAGGGAAATGGGGGGGAACTACCCAAAGGCTTTGGTCACATTTAAAAAAATCACACTTGACATAGGCTGGCAACATGATATCGACGTTCATCAGCAGCAATAAACTGTACAGGAGATCTAGAAATTCAACATGTAAAAGGCCTGGTACCTGGGATTCTCAGCACAATTGAGGCAGGAGCTTAACCCCAGAAATCGCATACATGCATACCAAAATGTAAACATTGATGGCATAGAAAACAAGGGGAACAGGAAGGAGCGGCTCCAAGTTCATACAAAACTACCACCACAAGAGGGGTCAGGGAGTGTTTGAAGCTTACCAACTTACACAGAACCCTGGCAGCAGAAAGCCCCCTGGTTAAAGGGGTGTGGGAAACAGCACTTGAGCTATTATAGGGGAGGGGAGCAGACACTGCTAATTCTTGTCTTTCAAACCACAGGAGGAAGCAGAAAGCTTATGCCATGGCAGCAACATTCCCTTGCTGCTGAATTTTCCATTACAAGTTGTAATTCTATGAAATGTTTCCCAAAAGACAAACAAGAAGTTGGTCCAGACATTTCCTTATGTATTCTGACTCTGGGGGGGGGGGGGGGGGGGTTGGGGTAGGGAAGGAGCTGGAAAAAAAATGTAAAAATTCCCATAGACATGCTGAACATTTCCTAGATTTCTTAATTATTCCCTCTAGAATTCAGGGCAGAATTTCCTCATCTGATCATTCCTACTTCCTCTCCAGATTTAATGGAAGAATAAGAAAGGGGGTTATGGGAAACTGGTCATTCAGAAATTTGGTTTACCCTTCTGTAAAAACAGAGGTTTGGAATAACTTCTACTTCTTGTCACTTACTGGCTAACCATATCTACCAAGACTCCTTCTGGCTACAGATGGATCATTTGGTCAAACAATCTCCTAAACACTCCCCATTAGGACTACAGGAACTCTGACCAGCGGATGGACCACTAACTGTACACAAGCTGCAGGTCAGAAGGGGCCGGCGTGCTACCTAAATAAATGTCTTGCTCAATACCCTGAGTATTCCTGCCAGATTTACTTCTATAGGTCTGCAAACAAGCTTCGGGAAGTCAGCTGGGACCCTGTGGGAATTCTGTGGGCGAGCTCTTGGGGTTCTCTACAAGAGGAAGACAACACTGTTGTCACACAACTTAAGTTCACACAGGTCACAATGAAAGGTTTTCTTCCTTGTTGGATGGAGTGGTTCCAGTTTCTACCACGATAAATGTTTTGCTGAACATCTAAGGTCTAGAAGAATCCAAGATTAGACTTCTGGCTAAGCTATTAAGCCTTAAAGGATGCAACCACCTGGCTTCAAAAGAGAAAAAAAAATCATTTAAAAATGGCTATTTCCTGTTTTAAAGGAAACGCAAGAGAAATTAAATCCATGGGTGTTATGCTGGCAAACTAGCCCTGGAATGTCCCTGTAAAGTCAAAGTCCTTCAACATAAACTTTTTTTTTTGTGCCTGAGATTAGGGGAATCTCCTACTTAGAGGCTTGATCCCCAAATTTATCAGCAGAGGGGCTGCAGCAGCCTGCTGTTTTTAACTCCTTGGGCGACCTGATGGCCCTTTACTCCCACAAGCTCCCTCAAATGATAACTTAGGCGGCTGCAGCTCGGAATCCTGAGCTCACAAAATCCACCAGCTGGAGCCTCCCCGGGAGCAGGGATCACAAGTAAATGACACTACTCCTGGCTTTAACCTAAATCTATCACAGATGGTCCTGAAGCTGCCAATGTATATACTCACATTTTTCAGTTTTGGAAAGTGACATCTTGCCCCAAATCTAAGCCCAATGATGTTGGTTAATGGATTTCTGTCCTGTTTCACTTTTGTCTGGCCCCAGAAAACCTGGGTGAGTTATTTTTCTTTTAATATCTGCATGCACACATGCTATGTTCACTTCTTTCTTTTTTTATGATTTTTTAACTCTTTTGATTTTTCTCTCCCAACGTGCTTCATAAAGAAACCAGGAAAAAAAATTAAAACAATTAAAAAAATGAAAGATGTCTGAATGATTAGGGAGACTGGACCAGTCCTGATTTTGCCAACGACTGCCAAAGCGTGACCTTGGACAAACCTCCTGTAAAATGGATCAATTGGACTGTAAGGTCCCTGATCCTCATGAATTAAACTACAGTAACACGGAGAAGTCACTTCAGCTCTGCCTGAAGCCCTCTCTGGAGAGGGAACACCTCCCAATCTAACATTGTTTTCAACCCCCCTTTCAGCTCGGAGAATCTTTTTTAAGATTCCTCCCACTTCTGACCTTGCTTTCTCAGCTTTAACATTTTAAGTTTCCTTCTGTTCTATGCATGTTCTAAGTACCTTCCAGAGCTGCCATTTGTAACTCAAAAAACTATGGCAGATATCATGATATTATTGGCAGATAATAATAAAGGGGCTCTCTCCCTCTGGGGAGAAGGGAAGGGCATAAACATTTATAGAACACCTACTGCGTACCAGGCACTGCACTAAAGACTTTACAAATATCTCACAACAACCCTCTGAGGTAGGTGCTGTTTTACAGAGAAGGAAACTGAGGCAGGTGAGATTTGAACTTAGTTCTCCCTGACTCCAGGTTCAGCCCCTAATCCACTGGGTCACTTAGCTGCCTCCAATAGGAAGGCAATTCAGCAAGACATCACTTAAGTAGGGAGTTTTTAACCTATCATCAGTGAACACTTAAACATTTACTTTTTTGATAGTTACCTCAATTCATAACTTTCATTTGTAATTCTACATGTCTTGTTTTAGACATTTAAAAAACATGATTCAGGACACACACAAGAGGTTAAGGGCACTGGGCTAATCCAGCCCCTTTGGATGACAGGGGTGGAAATTTATAGCCCGTGAAAAGTGACTGGCCAAATGTCCCGTGGAGGACGGTAGCAGAACTGGCTCTGAAGCAGTTCTTAAACTCGGGTCCACAGATACCCCTACCCTGCCTCCAAGTCTGTGGATAGCTATTAGGGAGTGTACAAAATGGATGGGGACAAAATGATGTCTTTATTTTCACTAACTTTTAATGGAAACTTGACATTTTCTTCAATTTTCTCCAAGGCCACACAGTAAAAGCCTGAGGGCACATTTGGACTTGCAGGACCACGGCTCTATCCACTGCGCTCCCTAGCTGCCTGATTTTCTTCACTTATTTGGAAACATGATTTTGAGAAGGAGCCGAGGATCATGTAGGGATCAGCAGAAATCCTGACTTGGAGGCCCGGCCTCCTGACTCACCATGAGAGAAATGACTACCTTTTATGCTCGTCTCTGACCCACTTCTAAGCTGCTAAGTGAGTGATTAATGATGATTTAATAAATGATTCCTGAGTTGACTTATGACCTCCTGCAACACTCATTAGCAAAGCTCTCTCCAGGTCACTATTTTTCTCTTATCCAACATCCACTATGCACCAGGAATTAGACTAGCAATGGGGAACAGCAATTACCAGCAGACAAGATCCAAGGAAGGAGCATGAAATCACTGGTCAATACTTGGGAAAGACGTGCAAGATAAAACAGGGATGACCATTCAGGGAAGCAAGGTCGTCCTCGTGGTCCCGTTGAGACCGGCTGTATCAGCAGAGCTTCTGCTCTTCCAGTCCCAGCTACCGGTTAAACCTTTGACTATGGGCCTCGGGCCTGACTGTGGTTGGAGGATTCTCCTGGGGAAGCATGAGGAAACTTGGCTCCAACACATTGGACACTGTCCACTAAGGATCCCAAGGGAAACTCCCATTGATGCTTTACATCTGGGGAAGTAAAATGTCCAACTGGAAGGGAAACGGGGAACCTTGTTCCATCTATTCCCCTGCTGTGGAGAACACAGATAAGAGATCACACAATTTTAAAGCATTATCCAAATGTAAAAGAACACGAGATAATTAAAGAAGGCAGAATGCATGTTCTCAAGGTTAAACAGGGGCCAAGGGTAAATGAATAGAAAAAATATTTTTAAAAGATAAAAATATATGACCGGGGAATTTATAAATGGTTACACCTTACCCTACCCCCTGAACATTTCCAGTAATTGGGCTTCAGGTCATGAGCTCCTACAAAAACCTGAGTTTCCTTCAGAAGAATGTGCTTCCAGAGGACAGGGGCTGGTCTCCCTCTTTATGAGCTGATGGATACAATAAGTGCTTAATAAATGCCCATGGATCTATTCTGGAAAGATGCATTTTTAAACTTCTTCCCATTGCTCCTCTTAGAACCAAGAAGTTTAAACTGGTCGGGCCAAGGTTTATCCCCGGTTCTCCCCCAGTGAAGCTCTATTCAATGCTTCTGGACTCTGCAGGTTCTAAGAGGCTAAGAGGGTGTGTAGTGGGGCCCACTATGGGTCTGTCATCACCTTAAAGTTGGCCATAAGATGACCCACTTTGTCAGTCACAACAGACTGGCCATTACTGATACTGATGGAGGAGCTACCTGCACAGAGGATAGTAGGAACATAAACTGAGAGCTGGAAAGGTCTTAAGGGGCAGCTAGGTGGCGCAGTGGATAGAGCACCAGCCTTGAATTCAGGAGGACTCCAGTTCAAATCTGGTCTCAGACACTTAACACTTCCTAGCTGTGTGACCCTGGGCAAGTCACTTAACCCCAGCCTCAGGGGAAAAAAAAGAATCCATCAAGCCCATTCCTCAGATAAGGAAACTGAGGTCACACAGCCAGTAAGGACTTAGGTCATCTTGATTTTCTCTCTAGCATTCTATGCTCCCAAGTCAACCAGCTTAAGGAATTTCAGGCCCTTTAGGCACTGTAGACAAAGCTTCAAACAATCTAACAAGAATAACAACCCAAAGAGCTAATCCATAATCTAATGTCCGGGATGGTGCAAGTTCCATCTGTTTTCGGCTGAGGTTTGGAGGACCCACTCCCTGCCGGAGTGGAAGTAATGACATCATTCACTGAACAAAGGGCTAGCCTTGTCTCTAGCTGGGCCAGGATTGTGGGGAAGAGCCCAGCTCAGGAACAGGGTGCCTGCAGGCCGACCCACAGGAAGAGAAGCTTCTCTGGTGATGGAGACTGGCCCTGCACTTCCCAGGGAGCCCGGCTTTTCCCTGGCTGGTCCCACAGACAACACAGCCCCACCTCAGCGCAGCCTTAAATACCCCGCTAGTCCAGACAGGAAAAATGCCAGTGAAGGTGTGCTCAGTGAATTAAAGAGGACCGTGACTTGCATCTTGAAGTAAGATTGCACTAAATTATAGCAAGGCAGCCCTATTCCTGGGCATCCGCCTGCCTAGCTGCACTTCTCACAAGAAGTTTGGAAGTTCAGAAATGCAGGTTGGAACTCTTGAAACCAGGGTTTTGGGACCAGAGACAAAGCAGAAGCCTTCTGTCCCCCAAGACCCAAAGAGAGAAAAATCCCTGCAAGAGGGACCCAGAGAAAAACAAAATGTAGAGCAATGCCCAGCTGGCATCTGATGGCAATGGCACAGGGCTGAAGGAAGAGAGAGATCCCGGGCTGGAGGTTCTAGGCAGGTCGTAGTCCTGGCTCTGCTACTAACCTTGGGCAAGTTAGACCAGCTCTTAACATTCTCAGTTCTCTGTTTTGCCATTTCCTGTTCTCAGGGCCCTCCCAGCTCTGATCTCCCGGGTTCTAGGGGCCCTCCCAGTTCTGACCTCCCGGGTTCTAAGGGCCCTCCCAGCCCTGACCTCCTGGGTTCTAAGGGCCCTCCCAGCTCTGACCTCCTGGGTTCTAAGGGCCCTCCCAGTTCTGACCTCCCGGGTTCTAAGGGCCCTCCCAGCCCTGACCTCCTGGGTTCTAAGGGCCCTCCCAGCTCTGACCTCCTGGGTTCTAAGGGTCCTCCCAGTTCTGACCCTCCTGGGTTCTAAGGGCCCTCCCAGCCCTGACATCCCAGGTTCTAAGGGTCTTCCCAGTTCTGACCCTCCTGGGTTCTAAGGGTCCTCCCAGTTCTGACCCTCCTGGGTTCTAAGGGCCCTCCCAGTTCTGACCCTCCTGGGTTCTAAGGGCCCTCCCAGCCCTGACATCCCAGGTTCTAAGGGCCCTCCCAGCTCTGACCTCATGGGTTCTAAGGGCCCTCCCAGCTCTGACCCCCTGGGTTCTAAGGGCCCTCCCAGCCCTGACATACCGGGTTCTAAGGGCCCTCCCAGCTCTGACATCTCTGGGTTCTAAGAGCTCTTCCAGCTCTGATTTTAAAACTGCCCGGGAAAATCCCACACTAATGCTAACATCCCATGAGAACTTCTGTTTTGGCAGAAGGTGTCCCCAGAGGCTCTTGTTTTCCTCCCAAAGTGCTGATTTATGGTAAACATTCAAGGTCTGTTTGGGTGTGAGGTGGAGAGGAAGCGGAGGAGCGCCTCCTTCCTTCTTTAAGGTCACTGGACAGAGCAGGGGCAGCTCCAGCCCGGGACACTGTTTAGGGGAAGTTTGCAGCTGTAGCCATTTCTGCTGTGCATGTGCATGTGCCTGGGGCCGGGGGGGGCATCTCACTGAAGGAGAAGACGGGGTTACTTCTGAGGCGGGGTGGGGGGAAAGAGGAGCTGCTTGTGTCATCTCTGAATCACACAGCCTGATCTAGACACCCCTGGCCAGAGGAGCTTCCTGGAGCAGCTGTCCGCACCATCCTGCTCTGGAGCAGAAAGCCCCCTCCCTCCCGTCTGCAGCCGGGCAGCATCCAGCCCTTTCCCGACCGCAGCCAGACCACGAGCCGGCTGGATCCCCCAGACGGCGCGAGTTAAACCCCAGCCCTCCCCTCCCCCCCGTAGAAAACCCCCAGCCGAGGGATGCGCAGGCGGGCTCCTCACCCCTGGGGGAGGAGGCAGCCCCCCACGCTGGGTCAAGGTGCCTTCACAGAAGCTCTGTGCTCCAATCTCAGCTTAGCTTATAAAAGTAATAAATTAATGGTAGGATCTGCCTCCTGGCTATTTACAAAAGTGCCCTTCTCTCACCCACGGCCTGCTACAAAAATAAGGAGACTTCTTTCCAGTTCGTAGAAAAAGACGCGTCCGAGTCCACGCTGCTCGTCCTGGGCTTGTTCCGACGGCCCGAGGCTCGGCCTTCCCTTTCTCCCGCTCCCGCCGCGAGGACGCATGCATGACTCGGCTCTGAGGCAGATGCGGGTGGGAGGGAGGGGGGCAGGCTCCCGGCGCGTGGCCCCTAGCGCCGGTCCCCGTCCTTCCTCCTCGAGGGACCCGCGTCTCGCGGACTCCGGGGAGTGCGAGGGTCAGGTCCCGCCCGCTCCTGGCCTCCCGAGAGCTGGAGGATCGGCAAGGACTTGGCCGCCTGCAGGGGCCCCCGCAGGGCCCGGCCCACCCTGGATGGCTGCGGCCCCGAGCCCAAGTCCCGGAGGTCCCGGCTGTTCCGCCGCTGGGACGAGAGGCTCTTGTACTCGACCGCCTTGGTCCCGTCCGTCTGCTCGGTGTAGACCTTGGCCACCAGCTGCAGGGGCGGGTAGGAGCCCTGGCACTCCCACTCGCCCGCGCCCGGCTCGTGCACCCGGCCCTCCAGGGCGATCTGGGGCACGGGCGGGGGCTTTTGCTCGCGCGCCCCGGGCTGCGCCTGGCCCTCCTGCCTGCAGGAGCCCTCGTCCCCCGCGCCCAGGGTCTCGGGCTCGTCGAAGCTCACCTCCTGGACGGCCTCCTGCTTTTTGAACGAGTCTCGGCGCTCTGAGAGGTTCAGGCGCCTCATGACCACCACCTCCTGGTCGCGCTCGTGCCGGTCTCCGGCCCAGTCTCTGCCCCGGCTCACTGAGCCCGCGTAACCGGCCCCCGAGAAGGCCTGGATAGACGCCTCCTCCAGGCCGTCCCCGTCTCCCGCCGGCATTTCAAGGGTGAGTTTACGGCCCCCCGACGGCTTCTTCTCCCCCAAGGAGGGGGTGATTTTGTCAGCAGACTGCCCTCGCTTCAAGAGGGGAGATCGGGGGGTCTCGGCGCTCCGGGGCCGGGACGTCTGCCTGGTGATCATTGGGGGGGACAAGGTCTTACCCTGGAAGGCATACAGGTTTTTGGGGTAGCCTGGTAAAGGGGATGGAGACCTCTGCGGGGAGGGGGGCTGCGGTCCTGGGGACGGCGTGCAGGCCAGCGGAGAGGGTGGGATGCTGCTTGTTGACTTCCGGCGACCCACTTTATAGCGCGGGGCCCCCAGCTTGGAGGCCAGCCCGTGCAGGGAGCTAGGCCGGATGTGGCCTGCGGGGGAGGTGGGCGTGCTGGAGGAGGGTGAAGTGCTCTGTGGAGACGCGGTATCTGAAAAACGAGGAACACCCCAAGTGGGACCCCAAGTCACAGCTCTCCCCAACCACCCAGGCCACGAAGGAGGGCAGCCCCCCAGAGAGCCCTTCTCTCCTCTCCAGGGAAACTCAGCCAAGCCTTCCTGAGCAATCCAACTGGTGTTCTGGAGAGTCGGGAATGCTTCCCCCAGCAAACCTCCTTCCTCCTCCTCCTCCTCCTCCTTCTGCCTGTTCCCTGACGAGCCCAAGCAGAGCCCTTGGGAGCAACAGGGGATGGTGGAGGCTTCTGGGGGGCAGCTCCCTATCAATGGTGCTTTCTGTCCCCGTGCTTCAGGGTGGAGCAGAAGCAATAGCAATGAAGGGGGTGGCCTTGGCAAGTGAGAGACATTATCATTAGGAAGGAAGGATTTAAGCACCTACTATGTGCCAGGCCCTGTATCAAGTGCTTTTCAATGATCATCTTAACTACTCTGGGACAGAAGGGCTATTACTATTATTATTATCATCATCATTTCATAACTGAGGAACCCAACCGAGGCAGCTCTTAGATCCCGGATTCAGAGCTCGACATGAGCAGAGGGATAATGTCGACCACGCCTTTGGAGGCCCCCAAGCAAGGAGACCTCAGGAGTTGTTGGTGGCTCCCTGGTGCCTCTGCTTGAGCCTCCTTCATCGTCCGGCCCTGGTCCATTGCTTGGGTTCATTACCCCAAGAATACCCTGGATGCTAAGTTTGAAGTGCATGGGTCTATTTGCTGTTCCCGACTATCTCTAAATTATTATTATTATTATTATTATTATTGCCTAGATGCTTCCTACGTCTGGAAGGCACACTCTCTCTTCAGCCCTGCTTCTGAAAAACCCCTAGCTTCCTTCAACCATCATCATCATCACTAGCATTTACATAGCATTACAATTTGCAGAGCATATTACAAAAACTACCTCACTCTAATCACTCTGGGAGAGGGAGATGCTACGACTGTCTCCATTTCACAGATGAGACAACGAGGCAGGATTCCCTTAGCTAGATAATATCTGGAGTTTTTTTGTTTCCAACTCCAGAGGGCCAATCGCTGCACCCCCTAGCGGCCTTCAGTGTTCAGCTCCCGGACTGTGCTCCATGAGAAGCTTTCCCAGGCTGCCCCTAGCGAACTAGTCCTTTCCTTAAACATCCTCCTGATGACTGACTCTTCTACACATTGTATCCCACAATAGAATGGACTCTTCTTGAGGGACGGGCAGTTTTTCACTGTTGCTGAACCCTTACCACTTGTCCAGAGTATGGCACACAACAAGTGCTTGTTGGACTGGACTGACTTGTCTGAAGACAGAGGGTGGTGAGGAGGAGGGGCAGACATTGAAACTATCTCTATTCCTAATGACCAGATGATTCTCAGAATAAGGTTTCACTTGGGGGAATTAGCAAAAATAAATCTGGCAGCTTTTTTCCCATCCCTGCTCATTTCTACCCTTGGATTCCCAGACTTCCTTCCAGTCCCAGTCCCTCTTAATTTCATGCTTTTCCCCTGTGAATGATTTCCATTTTCTCCTGTAAATAACTGGCTTGTACAGAATTGTTTTGCATGTTGTCATTGGAGTTCAAATTCTCTGAAAGCGGAGTCATTCTTTTGCCTTTCGTTGTCTCCTCTGTGCTTAGGAGAGAGCCTGACTCATAGTAGGTACCTGATGGTATGGATGATATTAAATTCCATGTTGGTGCACAGGAGAGACCCACACAGAGGAGTTTAAAATAAAAAGGCAGAATTGACCAAAATTCTGAGGAAGACAAACCTCCTTAGAGCCCAGAAGTGTGCTGCTGGTGAGAGCTAACCACCCACCTCAATCTGGAGTTTTCTACAAGGATTTTCACACTAAAAGACATTGATTCAACTGGAAAAATAAACCCGAGAGAAGAGATGGCCCCAAATACTGAGTGGGCTTCCTTCCTTCCCAGATACCTCCTGGGAAAGGGGGAACATCCTACCGGTACCTGGTGGGACGTCAGGGGCAGGGCTGCGGCAAGGGGTGGCCGGTCCAGGGGACAGACTGTGCGTAGGAGAGCCGGGAAGGCTCTCGCTGGAAGACAACGAGTGGTGGAGGCCAGAAGAGAAACTCCGACTCGTGTGTAGCATCGTTGACTGCTTGGAGATCTTTTTGAAAAGAGACTTCCTCCTTCAAAAGCAGAGAACAAAAATTTCCACGTTAGGAAAAAAGGAATAAACTTCAGCTCAAATCGTCCTTGGAATGGACACAGGGCCTATGAAGGCCAGAGTGTGGCTGTCCCAGGTCCCTTTGCTTCTCTCCTATCTTCCTCACTTGTAAACTAACAGAGTTTCGGAGGTCCTTAAACTTTTCTGTGACATGGTGCCTCTGGAAGTCTGAGGAAGCCCAAGGATGGACTGACCCCTTCTTTGAAGAACTTTAAAGGCATAAAATTAAGTCCACAGGAGTATAAAGAAAACCAAAGGGAGATGAAAATAAAGAATTTAATCTTCCCCCTCATCTTAAAATCTACTCCTAAACCAGGTAGTCTCTATGTCTTTTGTACTTAGTGCACTCTGACCATTAAAAAAGCCCCTTCCAGCTCTTACAGTCTTTATTCTGTTATAAAGATCTTTCTACCTCAAACATTTTATATTTTAAGTTTCTTCCCAGCTCTGACCTCCCAGCTTCTAAGGGCCCTCCCAGCTCTGACCTCCTGGGTTCTAAGGGCCCTCCCAGCTCTGACCTCCTGGGTTCTAAGGGCCCTCCCAGCTCTGACCTCCCGGGTTCTAAGGCCCTCCCAGCCCTGACATCCTGGGTTCTAAGGCCCTCCCAGCTCTGACCTCCTGGGTTCTAAGGGCCCTCCCAGCTCTGACCTCCCGGGTTCTAAGGGCCCTCCCAGCTCTGACATCCCGGGTTCTAAGGGCCCTCCCGGCTCTGATATCCCGGGTTCTAAGGGCCCTCCCAGCTCTGACCTCCCGGGTTCTAAGGGCCCTCCCAGCTCTGACATCCCGGGTTCTAAGGGCCCTCCCGGCTCTGATATTCTAAGGACTTATCTCTCAGGTTCTCAGGCCTATTTTTGAATCTATCAATTTATGCTAGGATAGGGAAAATCTCTGAATGTAAATTACTTTGAATGACATCATTCCCTGGTTTGAGGTGTTGGGAAAAAACTGTTTTATGTGTGATTATGCAACAAGTTCCAAGGCAGGCGGCCTTCAATGCTAAAAGGCAGTGGCAAGAATCCAGGCGACATGGGGGATGCTCGGGCACGGCCATCTCCTCTGGAGGAGGCTGGTTCTCGGCAGCCTTGGATGGTGCAGGGTCATCCCAGACATGTCTGGTGGCGGTACCATAAATGGCCCTGCTGGTTAGCCAGCGGTGCCTGGGGAATCGGGGCCCCTCGCCTTCTCCAGACTTCTGCCAGAGATTTATTTTGAGCAAAACCCATAACTGGAAAACCACAGATTCCTCATTTCTTTTTAGAGCTTATGAAATCACTCCTCTTGTTGCTCACCCTGAGAAACCCCATAAGGAAGTTTTCTGCTCAGAAAATAAAGCGGGGAGGGAAGCAGACTGGACTGGATCACTTTGCAAGGTCCCTTCCAGGCATTTTTATGTGAAAATCAGAGGATACGCAGACAGTTTGAGGCAGGAGACCTTAATTTGGGATCCATGGGCAGATTTCAGGAGAATGTGCAAACTGGAGGGAAAAATGCCCCATTTCCTTCAGTTACTCAGAATCCTTATTCTGAGGAAGGGTCCATCCGCAGGCAGACTGCCGAAGGGGCCCCCCTGCAGCAAAGGGGAAGGAGCCCTAGTTGGGAGGATTTTGCATCCTATGTCCCACACCCACCGGCGGACTTGAGGCAAGTCATTTGACATCTCAGAAGCTCAGATTCCTCATCTGAATATCTATAAAAATAATACCAGCATTTCTACAGCACCTACTATGTGCTGAGTACTTGTAAAATACGATTTCCTCTGATCCTCACAAGGGCCTTGGAAGGGGTGGGTGCTACAGTTATCGCCATTTTACAGAGGAGGAAACTGAGGCAGACAGAGCAGAAAGCACCTGTTCAGTCACACAGCGGAGGCTGAATTTGAATTCAGGTCTTCCTGACTGGAGCCTGGTGTTGTCTGCACCCCGGCTCCCTCTAGTGGCCTACTACAACACACACACCTGGGGATCCTGTCAGGTAAAGGATGTAATTAATTGTTCCACTGTTTCAGTGGGGACCAACTCTCCAGGAGTCCACCTGGGCTAAGGGGATTGCCCCGCCCTTCTCCAGCTCATGTTACCAATGAGAACACGGAGGAAGAAAGGAGAGACTTTCCCAGGTTCTCCCAGCTTCTGAAGCCACATCTGAGCTCGGATCCAGGACCTAACCCTAAATGCCCACTCTACCCTGTGCCACCCGGCTGCCCGCGCCGCAGTTCCCTGAGCTGAGCCACGCCGGGCAAGGCTCACCTTCCTGGAAGGGACCAGAGAACACAACAGAAAGCCCTCCCTTTTTTTTAACAGCTGGGGGAACCGAGGCCCAGAGAATGACTCCCCCAAGACCCAGGAGCTCGAGGGCTTCTCCTGTGCCTCAAAAAGAAACCTGCTGCTCCCTCACTTAATCCTCATCATCCCATTTAATCTTCAGGGCCAGCACAGAAGTGCTGTTAGCACCGCTCCCATTCTAAGACTGGCTGCCCGGACCGGGCTGGGGCAGAAACAGCTGGGCCTGCCGGACTCCGAGGCGGGGCTCTGCCCCAGCCGCCCAGGCCCCGGGGCCCTTCTACCCCGGCCTGCCTTAGCTCACCTGTCCTGGCTCTCCCGCTTCCGGCTCTTCTTGCTCCGCCGGGCCATGCGGCCTTTGTTGCTGTGTTTCCGGGCTGGGCCCACCTTGATGGAGGTGTTCTCCAGGGCGGTGGTTCTAAGGGAGATCTTGTTGTTGCTCTGAGGACAGAGGACAAAGCTGAACAAGCAGCCAGCGGCTGACTGGCACTCAGGGCCCGCTGCCCGCTTCCACCCTGCGCGTCCCTGCCTGTTCCCCCATCCTCATCCTGCTTTGTGTCCGTGTAACGACCTCCCTGCCCGGGAGCTCCTTTCCCCTTTCCATTTCTGGACGCCCCCACAGCTGGGAGGCCCCCCCTTCTTTGGTGCCTTCTCATCCCCCACTTTCCCCCGTTCCTCACCAAACCCCACCTGTCCATGGCACTCTCACTCGCTCCGCAGTCCCTACCACCGCTCTAACCCCTCCCCATTTGATCCCACGCCCCTGGCCTGGGAGTCCCCGGCCGCGGGTACCTTCAGCAGCAGCTCCACGACATCCATGTGAACCAGTCCGAGCACAGACTCTCCGTTGATGTGAGTGATGAGGTCTCCCGCCCTCAGTCCAGCTTCATGGGCAGGGCTGCCTTCCTCCACGCTCTGAAGGAAAGAGCGGCTGTTAGCGGCCAGTTCCCAGACTCGTGGGAAGCTGCAGGAACGCTGCCTTGCCCAGCCAAACGCAGGTGAAAGGGGCTGCAGACTGGCCCCACTGTCCCTTTGTCCACCCAGAAAAGTACATGAAAAACGTTCTCTGCACTGGATTAAATCACGACCTGCCTGGGCTCTGGGAGTGACGGCCACTAGCCCAACCTCAGCGCTTTCTCTCTGGGAACATCTCCAATGTATCTGTTGTTTTCCTCATTGGACTGGGAGCTCCTCGAGGAGAGGGACTGGATTTTGCCTTTCTTTGTACCCCTGGTGTTTAGCACAAGGCCTGACATACAGAAGGCATTTAATAAATGCTTGATACTTGATTCACAAAGCAATGTGTGTCAAAAATAAATAAACCTACTGCAATTAAAAAATAGATACTTGATACTAAATTCACTGCAAAATATTGGCAAATTACTTCCTTTCTCTGGGCCTCAGTTAACCTGTAATAACTGAAAATTTTGAGACATAGTTTTGAAGTAATTCAATAATTTTATTAATAAGACTGATAGGTTATTTAAAGAATGGAAGCTGGGCCATCTCTTTCAGACCAAAGTCCCTTAAGGACTGTGGGGTTACAGTCTGTCTGCCCTTTGAAGGAGGTGTTTTCAAGGGGACCTATTCAACCCTGATCGGTTAAGCAAACAGATGAGCTATGTTGGGGTACGTGACTGAGTTCACCCAAATCTTGATCAGAGAGATACCAATTTTCATGTTTCCAATCTCGATAAAAGGGATAATTATCCTAGTAAACACAGTGACTAGGAAATTGCCCATTAGCCTAAACTGATTAGACTTCAGTCTAGGTAAATCTATGAGAGAGATTCCCCACGCTTTAGTTTTTAATTACAAGAGAAATATTCATTTCTCACACAACTATAAAATGAGGCTGGATTAGATTCAGACTAAATCTGAGGGCCAGAGGTTTGTGAGTTGGAGGAGAAAAGAAATTATGCCTTAATTTTCACTAACTTTTGGTTTCCTTTGTAAGCTTTGTAATTTGTTTTAGACATTTAAACATGATCTGAGAAGGGGTCCATTGGCTTTTCCAGGCAGACTACCCCCCAGGCGTCCAGGAGGAAAAAATGGTGAATTCCTGGCCCTTTTCATTTAACTCCTTCCAGATGCTTCCCCCTCTGCCATTTCATGTTCTAAGGTCGGTGCAAGTGCCGACATTCCATTTTCTCAGTCATTCTGGGTACACGTTACTTGAGACATACATAATGTGGAGGATAAATGTAATTTCTCCAGAACATCTGAAATGAATCTACAAAGCAATGAACTGATTTTTGTTACGTGCAGCTTGTGAGTGCCACAGGAGTCGGGGCAGAGGGTTCTGGGCCCCGCTCCAACACCAAGAACACAAGACCTCGGGACAAAGTGTGACGCTAAGTGGGACTTAGCTCTCCTCCCACACGAATGAAACGGCACTAGAGGGGCTCAGGAAAATGAGCCTTCCTAATTCCGGGCCCACACTGTGCCACCTGGCTGCGAAGAAAGTGACCTGACCAGAAATCAAACTGTGGTGGGTGAAAGAGCCAAATCCAAATCACTGACCACCAGGGGTAAAATATAATCGATAATCAACGTCCACTACCTGCCGGATCCGACACTACATTTTAACCCCCCGCAGTACGTCGCCCATCCCACCCAGCCCCTTGGCTCACCCAGACCACGTGGTGCACGGTGTAGACGTCGCTGTCGCCCATGTAGACACGGATGGCTCTGAGGCTGAAGCCAAACTTCTTCCCGGAGCTGTGGATGATGATGGGCGGCCGCAGGTTGGTGATACCGAGGGAGGAGTCTCGGCTCGGGGAGGAGTCCCGGGAGGAGGGGTTGGAGGAGAGGGAACGGGGGGAGATGGGACTCATGAGGGCCCCACTACTGCAGTCATCTGTGAAAATTCAATTCAATGAGCCTCCGTTAATGGCCAGACCCAGAGCCACACAGAGGTGTGAGCAGAAGAGCCCCTGCCCTCGAGGAGGTTCCGTTCTACCGTGGGACAACGCCACGTGGCTCTGGTACCACAAGAAATGAACAGATGAAAAGAGCAGAGGGAGAGAAGGGAAAGGGAGCGATTCAGCGCTGGATGGGCCGTTTGCTCCTCCGTGACTCATCCGGGATCCCTGAACGCCATTCCCAGAGCAGAAGGTCAGAAGCCAAGGCTCCGACTCGCAGCCCGGGCCCTGATTCACTTTGTGACCTTGGGAACAAGGGCCTTAAGTGCCCCTGAGCCTCCTCTGTGCAATGGGGGTGAGTCACTTCCCCTCTCCGGGTAAAAGGAAGATCTGAATTAGATCATCTCTGATTTCTTTTTTCCGAGCTCCAAGTGCTTTGATTTCACAGAATTCTGGGGTGAGAAGGGGCCTCGGGAAGCTCCCAAAGGAACTCGGGCCACAAGCTTTCTGGCGGAAGACTCCGGATGAGGGGAGCAGCACCCCCACTAGCCTGGGCCACGCTCGGTCCCCTTGTGTTATCAGGACTTTTCCTGACCATCAAACCTAAGTATTTTCTAAGTAACGTCTCTCTGCTGCTCCTGGTTCTGTCCCCAGAGAGGACAAGTTTGTCTGACTAAGCTCCCCGAGGGCAGGAACTCCTTCCTCTGGTGTATCCCTACTGCTGAAAGCCCAGTTTCTGACAGAGACACAATAACTGTTTATTAACTGATTCTTTAAGTCACAAGTTCTTGCTCTGCCTCTTCCCTCCCTGGAGAAGGAATGAGACCTATGCTGACTTGAGCTCTGCCGAAAGGAAACACTGGAGCGGGCCACAATCTCTCGGGAAGTCCCCTGAGGAGGCCCGGAGAACGCCCCCTCTCTGTCCAGGAGTCGGGGGCTCCTGGGAGGCCCGGGGGTCAGGGGCCGCGGTCCGGAGGCCCAGCCTTACCTGAAGTGATGACCAGCGAGAGGGCTGAGACGGAGGCTGACTTGGGCACCCGGCCCCCCGCGGGGGACGTCTTCTGCTTCTCGGGAGTCTCCTTCTGGCCACCGAGGCGCCGGCTCGTCCCGCCCTCCAGGCCCCGAGGCGTGGAGTTCTTGGCCCCGGTACTGTTACTCCGCAGCCGGATGTGGCTGAGGCTCGAACCGTCGGCTACATGAATGACAACGGGGAGACCGTCGGTATGAGTGACCCTTGCACCGGAGCACCGACTGGGCACCTGGGAGAGGCCCCGAGCTCTGCGAGCCAGCAAGACCAAGACCCTCTCCCCCCTTGCAGAGGTGGAGTGGACGGGGCCGAGCCGGAAGCTCTGCATCCACACTATTCTCGGGCACTCGCTGGCTGGGGGTCTCGGAGCCGCAACTTCCCCATCTATAAAACAGGACTAGGAAGGCGCAGGAGCTCCCTGGCTGTCAGAAAGCACCCCCCCCCCCCCCCCCGTGGGGAAAAGGAAGCCCCCAGGGAAGGGAGGGGCAAAGGGCTGAGCCCCCAGCCGCACCCACCTGTGAGGGCAGATGCTTTGGCCGTTTCTTTCACCGGCTCCTCGGGTTCCCCCAACACAAAAATCGGTCTTTCCGGTTGGGAAGGGCCCTGGCTGGAGGCTTCGTCCTCGGAGGAGAAGGCGAACTTGGGCATGGGGTCCAGGCTGTAGGTGGTGCTCAGGGCCGAGGGGCTCTGGCTTCGCTCAGGCTGGGAGGACGAGGAGGAGGAGTGCCGCAGGGAGCCGGAGGAGGTCCAGGATCTCAGCCTGTAGGGAGAAAGCCGCAGGCATGGAGGGGCAGCCACTGGGCCAAGGTCCTTCCTCCCCGAGGTGTCGGGGCCCTGGCTGTGGTCTGGGCCTTCTACCAGCGCAGAAGAGCCCCTTCTCTGGCACTCAGGGCTTGCAAAGCCCTGCCTGTCCAGTCTTCTTGCATTGTGCTCCTTCCCATGCACCGATGACCGCGGGCCTTCCCAATTCTGGCCATGTTCTCCTGCTGCCCCCGATGTCTGGCTCCCTCCTGGTTTCCACCCGAAATCCCACTTTCTACAGGACTGTTCCAATCCCTCCTCTGCTGCTGATCACCTCCTCTTCACCCTGTCTCCATCTCATTCCCACATAGTAGTTTGAGTACTGTTTCCTCCCTGAAACCGGGAAGCTCCTTGGGCCTGTTTTTTTACCTTTATATCCCCAGCATTTAGCAAAGCGCCTGGCACACAGTAGGTGCTTCAATACTTCTTTCTCCCTATTTCTATTCCTCCTCTATGTCCTCTGGCTTCCCCTGAGATCTTAGCTAAAAATCCCATCTTCTGCCAGAAGCTTTTTCAAGTCCCAGTTAATAGAAGTATCTTCCTTCTGGACTACGCGCTGCCTTTCTTTGTACACTCCGCCCAAAGCCTGGCACACAGTAGGTGCTTAATGACTGCTTGCTAGTTTACCATCTGAGTAACGCAGGACCAGCTGATTCTTATGTCAGGGGTTCCTAACCTCAAGTCTTTTAACATTATTGGAAAAATGCTAGTAACTACTATGTCAATTATATATAATCGGCTTCCTTTGTAAACTTATGTATTTTATTGTAGGCATTTAGAAGCATTATTCCAAGGAGAGGCCTTGGAAGGCTTCACCAGGCTGACTGCCAAAGGGGCCCAGAACATAACAAAATTAAGAGCCTCTGATCTATGTAAGCCGGAATCCCCTCGGTCCCAAACGGCATCCAGCGTCTTCAGTGACGGGGAACTCGCTACCTTAACGCAGAATTCCGCTGCTGGACAATTCTGACTCTTAGGTCAGTGTCATGTGGGTTTATCGGACTCGTTCCTCACAGCTACCTTGTGAGCTTGGCAGTTCCCAAGCCCATTTTGCTAATGAGGAAATTGAGATTTGGAAAGAGGTAAATTGACTTTTTTCAGAGAGCCAGAAGAAACCCTGGGTGGGTGGTCTCAAGCCCCTAACCAGGCAATACCAGGTGTTGGTAAAGTGCCAGCAGTGCCCTCAGGCCTCCGGAATGGACAGCAGAGGCAGAAGGAACAGAAAGCGGCTCCCCTGGGCCTGAGCTGTGGCCCTCCCTGCCACCCATGGGGCTGGAAGAAAGCCAAGGCCAGACAGTGGGTGGTGGGCGGGCCCTGCGTGCTCCCACTCACCTGACTTCTGTGCTCAAAGGGCGGGTCTTCTCTTCCTCCCCTGAACCCCGATCCCACCTCTCCGATCGCTCTTCCTTGTCCTCGCTGTAGCTTCTCTCAGAAAAGGTCAGATTTGACTGAACAGCAAGGAATTCGGAACTGCTATAAACCTTCAGGAGAGAGTGGAGGAAACGCACAGGTTGGTCCAGAAGGGACAGGACTCGCCAATTCCTTTTTTGTTGTTGTTGTTATTTATTCATTTTAGCATTCTTTTCTTTTTAAACTGTGAGCTCCAAATTCTGTCCCTCCTCCCTCCTTCCCAGAAAGCAATCAATAAGTATCAATTACACATGTGAAATCAGGGAAAATGTAGCTCCCCATCAGCCACACTCTCCTAACTCCCGGAGGGAAACTGGACTCCTTTGTCTCTCTATGTGACCATGGGGAAGCCAGAATGTCAGAGCGGACAGCGGCCTCGGGGCTTTTAAGTATCAATGGAAAGGAATCTTCACCTGCAGAGAAGGCTCAGGGGACCAAGGGGACAAAGGCCTCTCCTGCAGGGGAGGTGAGGGTTGTTCTGCTTGATCCCATGAGGCAGAGCCAGGAGCAGCAGGAAGCGGGAAGAGACACAGCTGTGGTCTAGAAGTCAGGAAAACTTCTAACAATCAGAGCTGTCCCAAAAGGGAATGTTCTTCCCTCCTTTGGAAGTCACCAAGCATAAGCTAGATGGTGACGATGCTACTGGCTGGGAGTGTGCCTTAGATTAAATGGATGCTTAAGTCTCCAAAATTCTGTAAATTTATCTTCAACTATAAGAGCTGGGAGGGCCCTTAGAACCCGGGAGGTCAGAGCTGGGAGGGCCCTTAGAACCCAGGAGGTCAGAGTGGGAGGGCCCTTAGAACCCAGGAGGTCAGAGCTGGGAGGGCCCTTAGAACCTGGGAGTCAGAGCCGGGAGGGCCCTTAGAACCCAGGAGGTCAGAGCTGGGAGGGCCCTTAGAACCCGGGAGTCAGAGCCGGGAGGGCCCTTAGAACCCAGGAGGTCAGAGCTGGGAGGGCCCTTAGAACCCGGGAGTCAGAGCCGGGAGGGCCCTTAGAACCCAGGAGGTCAGAGCTGGGAGGGCCCTTAGAACCCGGGAGTCAGAGCCGGGAGGGCCCTTAGAACCCAGGAGGTCAGAGCTGGGAGGCCCTTAGAACCCAGGAGGTCAGAGCTGGGAGGCCCTTAGAACCTAGGATGTCAGAGCTGGGAGGGCCCTTAGAACCCGGGAGGTCAGAGCTGGGAGGGCCCTTAGAACCCAGGAGGTCAGGGCTGGGAGGGCCCTTAGAACCCGGGAGGTCAGGGCTGGGAGGGCCCTTAGAACCCAGGAGGTCAGAGCTGGGAGGGCCCTTAGAACCCGGGAGTCAGAGCCGGGAGGGCCCTTAGAACAAGGAGGTCAGAGCCGGGAGGGCCCTTAGAACCCAGGAGGTCAGAGCTGGGAGGGCCCTTAGAACCCAGGAGGTCAGAGGTGGGAGGGCCCTTAGAACCCAGGAGGTCAGGGCTGGGAGGGCCCTTAGAACCCAGGAGGTCAGAGCCGGGAGGGCCCTTAGAACCAGGAGGTCAGAGGTGGGAGGGCCCTTAGAACCAGGAGGTCAGAGCTGGGAGGGCCCTTAGAACCCAGGAGGTCAGAGCTGGGAGGGCCCTTAGAACCCAGGAGGTCAGAGCTGGGAGGGCCCTTAGAACCCAGGAGGTCAGAGCTGGGAGGGCCCTTAGAACCCAGGAGGTCAGGGCTGGGAGGGCCCTTAGAACCCAGGAGGTCAGAGCCGGGAGGGCCCTTAGAACCCGGGAGGTCAGGGCCGGGAGGGCCCTTAGAACCCGGGAGTCAGAGCTGGGAGGGCCCTTAGAATCCGGGAGGTCAGAGCCGGGAGGGCCCTTAGAACCCAGGAGGTCAGAGCCGGGAGGGCCCTTAGAACCCGGGAGGTCAGGGCCGGGAGGGCCCTTAGAACCCGGGAGTCAGAGCTGGGAGGGCCCTTAGAATCCGGGAGGTCAGAGCCGGGAGGGCCCTTAGAACCCAGGAGGTCAGAGCCGGGAGGGCCCTTAGAACCCAGGAGGTCAGAGCCGGGAGGGCCCTTAGAACCCAGGAGGTCAGAGCTGGGAGGGCCCTTAGAACCAGGAGGTCAGAGCTGGGAGGGCCCTTAGAACCCAGGAGGTCAGAGCCGGGAGGGCCCTTAGAACCCAGGAGGTCAGAGCTGGGAGGGCCCTTAGAACCAGGAGGTCAGAGCTGGGAGGGCCCTTAGAACCCAGGAGGTCAGAGCCGGGAGGGCCCT
Organism: Sminthopsis crassicaudata; assembly: GCF_048593235.1. Taxonomy (NCBI): domain Eukaryota; kingdom Metazoa; phylum Chordata; class Mammalia; order Dasyuromorphia; family Dasyuridae; genus Sminthopsis; species Sminthopsis crassicaudata. Next base: position 50,814,569 of record NC_133617.1, on the reverse strand, counting down.
TAGAACAAGGAGGTCAGAGCTGGGAGGGCCCTTAGAACGAATCACTTAATAGAGGGGGAGGGGAGGAGAACAAAAAGAAGAAAATTCAATTTATTTACACTGCTGGAAAAGACATATACTTTATAAATAACCTGTTCCCTTTCAGTCTCCACACATGGATAGAGGAAGGAAAACTAAGAGGGAAGAAAAGGAATAGTGTGAGTACTCCTCTGATGGGACATTTGGTTAAACAGATAATTGTGACTGTGAGAAGCCAGACGGGAAAAGTGAGTTTCTGAGGCCAGAATGCCTGAACAAGGAGGAACATTTGGGAAGGACTTTTTGGCTCAAAATAAAGAATTTTTCAGAATTAGATTTAACAACAACAACAACAAGAAGTTTATAGCTAGTAAAGAAAGAAACCAAGATGTTTTATTTCTTTCCATCTCACTCTGTGTATTTTCTAACTCTGATGATTAGGAACACTGACTGTTATGCTAAAATACTTTCATAAGAATTTCCCGTCCTAATAACCCAAGGATTTTATGATTTGGTCGGTGTGGACAAGAGCTCCTCAACCACTGGTCTGCTAACTGGAAGAAAGCTGCTATGACCTAAGACCTTCTCCACTGGTGGAATCTGAACCACTCTGAGAAGCCCGGCCAGCCCTCGACGCTACGAGAACGCAGCAAAGCTGGGCTTTGGGGGAAGAACAGAGTCTTGCTTTTGTAAATGAAATGAGCACCGTGTAATTCGCCCTGATCAAGATTAGCCTGGAGAGGAGTTGAGAAAAGGCATGTCCCTCCTTTCCCAGCAGAGGTGGGGACTAGGAGTGTGGAGCACCATACAAACTGGTCAGACGTGGTCAATGAGGGGGTGGTTTTGCTGAACTCCACCTCCACCCCCAACTGCTAAGGGAAGGACTAGAATATACTAATACTTGAACATGAAAGTTTTTGTTTTTAATAAAAAACGTTTTCTCTTAGTAAAGTTCAGGTTTCTAATTTCATCTAGGAGAGATGACTCCATTGGAAGGAATCTTGACCTTTCCTACCCTAGTGGTGGCTGTTCCCTCTGTTTAGCTGTAGTGAGAGAATGCTCCTTGCCCCATTCCCTGGATAATGTTTATTACTGGTTGAAGAAAGAGAAGGGGATCTCTCCTCCAGGAGCTCTGGGGCTGATGAAGCCCTGAGCTGTCACGGGAACACTCAGATCCTAATTGCCCAGGCACATAGTCAGCACGTAGCAATCCCCCTCGAATCCACGCGCGTTTATTGTCTACTATTAGTAGTAATACATGTGATAATATATGGACCGACATATAATAATGTTACGTTATTATACAACATTACATAATAACGTGGAGCAATGTGTATTCTAGTGCAAGATCCCCTGGTACTTGAAACAAGAACGAGGTAATAATACCTAGCTCTGATCCATTACTGTAAGAACAGTCCCCCTCTTGAGGCTGTGGGGAATAAAAGGGTAAATACTCCACGAGCTCTGGCTCCCGCAGACCACAGGCGCGGTTCTGGAGCCGGGCTGGCATGAGGAGAAGTTTCATCTGGTAGAGGTTCTCACTACTAGGCAGTGTTCCTCAATTCCTAGTCTTCCCCGGCCCAAGGGTCCCCACAATACCGAGGAGTCTTCTCCTTTTCAGCCTCAACCTCCTCCTCAGTTCCTTCCGCAAACCCTCAGGGCACGAATCCGAGCTTCCCTTCTCTGCCCCCCAGGCTGCGGCCCCCACAACGGAGCGAACTTCTCCAGACGTGGTCGGCCCAGAGCCCTCCTCTTCCTCCTCGTCACGCAGCCCGTGAAGCCGCCAGACAGGCCGCTCCCGGATCCCTCTCAGACAAACTGCTGTTCAGCCAAAGATTGCTTGAGGAAAGCTTATCCATTACTACTGTTCTATCAGATACTACATAATGTTATATATCATATGTAATACATACTATAACGTACTGTGATAATATATTACTACTAATTCTAGACATAAATGTGTGTTGATAGACTGACAAACTTCTGGGTACAGTCCCCAAGAGGAATTAATCGTGCGTCTGAATGCTAGTTTTGCAACCCAGACTCACAGGAGCAGAGGCTCATAAGACACACACACGGAGTTCAGTACTAAAACAGCCCTGTACCTTACTGAACCGGTGTGAGCAGGAAGAGAACTGGGGGATTTCAGTAGAGGATTCCTCATCATTAGTCTCGTCATCCTCCGAGCCCAGGTGGCGGTAGCGTTCCGAACGAGCTGGAAGGAAGAACAAGGGTACGCGGGTGACGCCGGAGCTGGTTATAGAGGTCTCCACAAATCAAATAAGAGAATTTTCGACTTCTGTTTGAGTTTTTCTTGAAGGTGGCAGCCTTGGGGGCTGGGTGTGACATGGTCAGACCTCTGCTTTGGGAAGATTAATTTGACAGCTGGGTGGAGGATGGACTACTTCAGGGGAGATAGTTGAGGCAGGGTCGCCCACCAGTCCAAGAGGGACCCCAGAGTGTCAAGGGGAAGGATGGTAGAATTAATAGAACTCTCCACGTGTGAGCGAGAGAGGATGAGGAGCCAAGGAAGGCGCGTGGGCTGCGATGAGGAAAGCTGGACGGAAGGTGGGCTTGGGGGGAAAGATGCTGACTTCAGTTTTGGATCTATCTACACGATATCCAGCTCGGAGGTTCAGCCGGCAGGGGAGAGGTGAGAATGGAGGTCAGACAAAGGTTGGGCGGGCCGAATAAATCTGAGTCATCCTCCGGGAGAGAACAGTCAGATCCGTGGGAACTCCACTGAGACCCCGAGATCACCGCGGAGGAGGGACAGGAGCGACCCTGGCCAGAGAAAAGCTCAGGTACACCCATTTGGAAGCCAGGCCCAAACCCTCACACAGGAATCCCAACAAGAGCTCAGCCCTCAGCCTGACTTCCCAGGACCACCGAGACCGCATGTAGCGAGTGCTCAGTCAGTCATCTCCCAGGTACGTGTCAGGGGCTGGAGATACAAATCAAAGACAGTCCCATTCTAAACAAAACAAAACAAAAAACCCAGAAAAGCTTCCACTGTAAAACCGAAACCAAACCAACCCCCAAAGGAAAAGCTTCCATTCTACCATGGCTTACAGAGAAGATGGAATGACAGACACAGGAATAAATACAAGGTGTGTATGTGTACTATGTGATTCACAAAACAAAGAAAAGATAACTGGGCAGGGATGGGGAGGACAGTGGCAGGCAGGAAAAGCCTTCCACAGGGAGAGAGAACTGTAAGCAAGGTGGAAGTACGGGTGGAAGCATCGGCACAGGGACAGGACCTGAAACGTGTACCAGGCAGAGTCTGTGCTCCCTCCGTACCCCAGAGGTCCAGGCCCAGAGGACTCTGGCTCCGACCCCGGAGACGACAGGAAGCCAGTCCGCTTTCCTGATGGCTAAGGGCAGAGTGTCAGCTCCCAGCTGTGGGCACGATGGAGGGGGGAGGGAGTTGTGTTAGGGAGATTTTTCTTCACACTGAGCTAAGTCAGGCCTGGCTGGCACCAGAGCTGCCCCCTCTGAGGTTATACACGAGGGCTCATCCTCTGGCTGCATCAGGGACAGAGGCCTTCCTGCTGTCTGAAAGCAGGACCAAAGGGGCCTGGGGAGGCCAAGGGGCAGTCAGTCACCTGCAGCTCCCGGAAATCCTGCCTCGGGGCGTCACTCAGGGCCTGCTCCAAGCCCCGCAGAGGCAGCCCCCAAGGGCAGCTCCCTTCGTGGAAGGCCGGGCACATCCACAGCCCGGCTCCCAGAGACAACGCCCAGTCCCTTGTGCCTGGGCCAGGAGGCCGGGTCCCACCCAGAAGAGCCGGAGTTCTTGGAAGTGCTGGGGGAAGGAGGGAACCACGAGGTGGGAGCTCAAAGCTGCCCCCAAACTCAGTCTTGGTCGGCAGGATTTCACCTTCAATCCGGATCCAACATGAGATTTCGGAGCTACAAGGGCTGCAAAGGTCACCCGGCCCTGAGGAGGAATCTCATGTTTGAGAAGTGGTCCTCCGGCCGCCACGGGAATACTCGAGGTGCCGGAGAGCCCCTCCCTGCACACAGCCCGGCCCACTTGTGCACAGCTCGGAATGGCTGGGAAGCCGCTGTTTACAAGGATGTGGGAGCTGTGTCTTTCGTAATTTCCAGCCACTTGTCCAAGGGTTCCTCTCTGGGACCAAAAGGACAAGTCTAACGCCTATTTTTTTCTTATTCATTATTTTTTTCTTTCTTTTTGTTCCTTTTCTTATTTTTTTCTTTCCTTCTTTCTCAAGTGTTTAGCACTGGCACATACATAGTAGGAGCTTCATAAATGCTTATTGAGTGACTTACAGAACACTCTTCAAACATCTAAAGGCAAACAGCTGGCCCCAAACCTCCTCCTCTCTAAGCTAACCATCCCAATCTGCCTCTGTGAGACGAGCACTGAGAGTGCCATCCGTTAGAGCCTCCCTGTTAGGTAAGGAGCCTTAGCACTCTCCATAAAACAGGGAACCTGAGACACGGGGAGGCCGTTGCAGGGGGAAAGGAGAAGAGAAAGCTGGTCTGGGGTCTCAGGAGACCCCTGGTTCCAGCCTGCAGATGCGTATTTCTCACACTGGAGAAGGGAGAGCTCAGAGATGAGGAGATTTGGGATGGACCTCAGGCCGGGGTTAACAACATTTCCTGCCCCTCCCAAAGCAGAGAGGGCCAAGCTTCCTCTCGGCTCCTCACAGACAGTTCACTCCTCTCCCGCTTGCATTTCCTCTCCAAGGTCAGGGTCAGCAACAGCTTCCCAGCCCTGGCCACAGGGGACTTCTTTCTACCCTGCCTAGATGCAGCAATACAATAGCCCGGCTAGACAGGCTAAGGAGCAAGAGGCAATAAGGGGAGCGGCCTGGGGGTCACCAGCTGAATGAAACTCAGCCCCAAAGACCCAGGGACCACCAGCCCTCCACTGTAGGAGATTTCAGGACCCTGGACAGATGTTGCCATCTGCTGTAGCAGACTCACTGCAGACATACAATGTCAGAGCTGGGAGGGTCCTTAGAACCCAGGAGGGCAGGGCTGGGAGGGCCCTTAGAACCCAGGAGGTCAGAGCTGGGAGGGCCCTTAGAACCCAGGAGGTCAGAGCTGGGAGGGCCCTTAGAACCCAGGAGGGCAGGGCTGGGAGGGCCCTTAGAACCCAGGAGGTCAGAGCTGGGAGGGCCCTTAGAACCCAGGAGGTCAGAGCTGGGAGGGCCCTTAGAACACAGGATGTCAGAGCTGGGAGGGCCCTTAGAACCCAGGAGGGCAGGGCTGGGAGGGCCCTTAGAACCCAGGAGGTCAGAGCCGGGAGGGCCCTTAGAACCCAGGAGGTCAGAGCTGGGAGGGCCCTTAGAACCCAGGAGGGCAGGGCCGGGAGGGCCCTTAGAACCCAGGAGGGCAGGGCTGGGAGGGCCCTTAGAACCCGGGAGGTCAGAGCTGGGAGGGCCTTTAGAACCCGGGAGGTCAGAGCTGGGAGGGCCCTTAGAACCCAGGAGGGCAGGGCTGGGAGGGCCTTTAGAACCCAGGAGGGCAGGGCTGGGAGGGCCCTTAGAACCCAGGAGGGCAGGGCTGGGAGGGCCTTTAGAACCCGGGAGGTCAGAGCTGGGAGGGCCCTTAGAACCCGGGAGGTCAGAGCTGGGAGGGCCCTTAGAACCTGGGATGTCAGAGCTGAGTGGACCCAGAGAATGGCAGAGCTAGGAGGGCCCTACACTAAAGAATGTCAGAGGTGGGAGGCGCTCAGAGACTACCTGTTCTAGCCTTCTGACTAATATATACGGTTTTGATTCTAAAAGAGGCTCCACTCCTTCACCCCAAAGCAGGGGAGCATAACCATTCCCCTTCCAGAGGAGCACACCCTCCCCCACACCTCCAGAGAACTGCTTCCCACTCACTGTCAAAGTAGCTCGTGTCATCTTCCGCCTCCAGCTGCGGGATGAATTCTGCCTTCTGCCGGAGGAGCCCCGTCCAGTCGAGGTTGTGGAAGAAGGGGTGCTGCTTTACTTCATAGGCCCCACCTGCAGGGGTCAGACCGGGCTGGGACTGAGCATCCCGCTCCTTGGGCCTCTGCCCCCTCCCCAGCCCCCTGCCTCCACGAGCCCTTCCAGCTCCTTCTCTGTAGCTCAAGGGCGCCACAACCAATTGTCAGAAAGCTTTTTGGGGTGGGGCATTAGGGCACGCACCCTCTCAACAATTTCTTTTTTTAAACAGCCAGCTGCTTGTTTCTATCTATGTAAGTTACTGGCGAGTGAGGGGAGTAAGGCAGAATGGGGGCGCAGGAGGAGGCCAGAGTCAGGCCAGGGCGGTGCGGGGAGGGAGCGGCGGCAGGAGGGGCAGAGGGGGATGCTCTGAGCTCGCGCCCGCCGTCCATCGGGTACCAGGAAACGCTTGCTTGCCAGAGGACTGAAGATGGGCCCGAGGGGCCGGCTCTGGTGCTTCAAGGAGAGCATGTTAGGGGGCTTCAAGTTAAGGAACAAGTGATCTGACCTCCCTCAGGAGTAGGGAAGGAGAGAATTTGGGGCTGAAATCTTTAGAAAATTACAAAATGAAATCGAGAAACATTTAATGAAATAAAACTTTTAAAATATTTTTTAAAAAAAAGGAATTTGAGAAAACCCGTGGGTCAGACAGAGCTGGCTCATCAGGGTGGACACAGAGAGAAAGAGGGGCGGACACTCGGTGGGAAGGAAAACATAACTCAGGCCCAGCCTGCCCAGCAGGAAAACATGCCTGGGGCTGACTGGGCAGACCCATCTCAGCGGGGGGCAGGGAGAAGCCCAACTGTGCCTCTGAGCACCGGGCTCTGACTAGGGACCAGCTTGTAGAAGCCCAAGGTTCACGTGACCCGGGGCCTGTGGCTGCCGGGCCCCCCTCCCCCGGGCCACGTACCGGTACCGAGTCGGTCCAGGGGACTCTGCTTCAGCAGCTTTGTGATCAGGTCCTGAGCATCCGCGGGCAGCGCCTCGTCCCCGTCTGGCCAGATGATGTCATCTAGACAAAGAAGGGTCAGCTCCCAGCAGGGGTGGCGAAGCTGCGGGAGGCTCTGGCCCAGGCCCGCTCTGAGCAGAAGCCTCTGGGCCGGGGGTCTGCACAGCCGGCGGTAGCCAGCTGGACCCCCTCCCCCTTCAGTGCCATTTTGGAGGGAGGTCTGAGGGAGAGCTGGGGAGGATGCCTGGAAAACCTCCCTCACCCCCGCCCCTCTCCCCTGGATATGTTCTAGAGCTGGAAGGGACCCGAAAGTCCCTCAGTTTACAGATAAAAACCTGCTGTGTAGAACCAGCATCGTATCCTTCAACAACAATCCTATATGAGGAACAGTTCTGACGGACGTGGCCCTCTCCAACAATGAGATGAAATCAGTTCTGATAGATCAGTAATGAACTGAACCAGCTGCACCCAGTGAGAGAACTCTGGGAGACGACTATGGACCACTACATGGAATTCCCAGTCCCTCTATTGTCCGCCTGCATTTTTTATTTCCTTCACAGGCTAAATGTGCACTGTTTCAAAGTCCGATTCTTTTTGTACAACAAAATAATTGTATGGACATGTATACAAACAAAAGGTTTTGCAACTGTCAATGCTGGAAAATTACCCATGCATATATCTTCTAAATAAAAAGCTATAATAATATTAAAAAAAAAAAACAAACCCTGCTGTCCAGAGAGGGCCCTGCCCAGGGACACAAGAATTAGCACCAAAGGCTGTGCTGGGATCGAGGCTCCTGCGACCCTAATTCCAGTGTTCCTTCCACTGGAGCGGAGGGTCGGAGCTGTCCCACCTTCTTACAGGTGGGGGGCCAAGGGGGCAGAATGAGCCACATGCTTTTGGACACAGCCAAAGGGGGATTGTTGTCTGACTGCGTATTTGCTGCAGAGGTTCTGACTTTTTTTTCAATTGGAAGGGGAAAAAATATCTTTGTTAAGTGAAAAAAAATTTTTAAGTGGGAAGGCTCCTTCCTCCCCGGCTATCAAGCTGGAACCTGGGTTCCTTCGGAAGGGACAGCGCCAGAACATCGTGGTGACTCAGGGGGAGAAGCTGACTCACCCCGGGTCTCCTGACCGCCCCCGCCCCCTGCGCCCCATCCCCCGTCCGGGCCCATGCTCCACGGGGCCTCTCACATTCATCTTCGGGGGGCTGAGGGGGACGCCCCAAGTCCCGGGGGGAGACGTACCACTGATGACCTGGCCGAAGAGTTCCTCAGGGGTGTCGCCGAAGAACGGGACGCAGCCCACCAGAAATTCATAGAGAATGACACCCATGGCCCACCAGTCCACCGGCTTCCCGTAGCCTTGTCGGAAGATCACTTCGGGTGCGATGTACTCGGGGGTGCCACAGACCTGGGGGAGGAGACGCCCAGTGAGAGCTGGGCTCCGGCAGGCAGGGCCTAGGCCAGATGCTCCCATCATTCAATTAGACAACCAGCACTTCCTAAGCACTGACTGTGTACCAGGCTAAGCGGCGGAACCAGGAAGGGCTTCCAGTCCGAGGGGGAGGGAGCACGTACACGTACCAGACGAGAAGGGAAGTTCAGGAGGGAAGGCAGCAGGAGAAAGTCCTATAGAGGATGGGGCTCTGGGCAGCCCCAGGTGTGGTCAAGGGGGACCAAGGATAGGGACGCTAGAAAAATGGCCAACTCAAAGCATGTTCCTCGTGGGCTGTAGAATCAAGAGCTAGAAGAACGCCAACATTTCTTTCTACAGATGAGAAAAGGGAGTAGGAAGAGATCCGCCCAAGCTCCCTCAGACAGACAGACGGACACACACCGGGTCAATGAGAGAGCGGGCACTTGGGCCGTGCTGGGCAAGGGCTGGTGAGCCTAAAACACCCAATCTCCCTGTAGACCAATCAACCAATCAGTGAAGTCCAGCTCTGCCCCTTGTCCCGGGGCAAGCCCTGGATAATGAGGGCACAGGAGGGTGGTAGGCACTTTTAAATGCCGCTGTCTTAGGCAGTAGACAAGGAAGCTTCCCGACAGCTGGAGAGGGGCTGCCCGGCTCCCCACCTCTGGGGGTCTCATCCCCCCCACCAGAGCTGGCCGCCCAACTCCACCCCCCACTCCTAAGCCCGTTCCTCCCACAACCCCCCCGGAGACGGAGACACTCACTTGCTTGTCCACAAACTCCCGGGCGTCCTTCTCAATGTGGCCCTCGTACAGGTTCGTGGTCATGCTCATCAGTCCGATCTTGGACAGCCCGAAGTCCGTCAGCTTGATGTGGCCCAAGGACGTGATTAAGAGGCTGGAACAGAGCAGGGAAGGGGCCGTCACACAGGCTCAGGCCGGAGAGCCCGAGGGGCAGGGCCGAGGCCTCCGGGAAAGCCTCCACATCCTCCTGCGCTCCTGGAGCCCGAGGATGTCTCCAGCCCAACCTTCCACAGGGCACCGGCCCTCACGGGAGCAGGGGGCCAGGCCGGGACACTGAGCCAGCAGGCACCGGAGGCACGCCCCTGCAAGCAGCAGGCAGGGCGGAGGAACGCCTCCCGAAGGAGAGAACGGGGAAGGATGAGACCTCAGCTGGTGCAACTCCAGGCTGGTGGGTAATTAGGGGGACACCCCCTGCCCCGCACAGAGTTCCCTCCTCTGCAGTCGCTGGTGGGACACGCAGGATTTCAGATCCAGACCCAGCCCGTCCTTCTCCAGGGGAGGAAGCCAGGCTCGGCGGGGGAGGGCCAGGGCCAGGGGCTCTGTCTGGGGGAGGGGCTGACAGGCCAGAGGGGAACCGAACCGAGGCGCCAACATCGGGCTTCACAGAGCCGGCGCCAGGGCCCAGACTCTCCTAGGAGCCGAGGGCTAAGCCGGGCTTCCCCAGGAGTGTATGCTGTTCCCAGGAGGGATGATAAAGATTCAAAAGAGGAAGCTTCTCCCAGATTGGCCGGGCCCCCCAGAGGGAGGAGTACAAAGGGAACAGGAGCCAGAGCTGCTGCCCTCGAGCTCCAGTCCTGCTGGGCTGAGGCCTTTCTCGGAGGCGGCCCAGTTTCTGTCGTGGGGAGGCTGAAGCCCAGGAGCTCCAGGGTGCTTCTTCTGGGCTCTGGCGGCTGCGGATTTCCAGGAGCTGCCCCCTGCAGACCCTCCGGCCCCGGGGGCAGCCAGGCCTCCAGTGGATCCCGCCTCCCCCATGGCCTCCCTCCCGGACGCTGCCTCCTCTCACTTGTCTGGCTTGAGGTCCCGGTGCACGATGCCGTAGTTGTGTAGATACTCCAAGGCCAGCACGGTCTCCGCGAAGTACATGCGGGCCATGTCCACGGGGAGGGGGCCCATATTCTTCAGCAGCGTGGCGCAGTCCCCCCCTGCAGAAAGACCAGCATCAGGTGGAGTGAGGGGCGACCCGGCCTCCCCAGGGAACGGGGACCCCCCACGGGACAAGAGAGCTCTCCCCGGCTCCCGTCTCAGCTCCTGACGGGAAGGCTTCAACCAGAGAAGGTCGGGCAGATGAGCGAGAGAGCTGGAGGAAAGAATGAGCCTGAGCCACGGACCTGGTCAGAGGCCGAGGCAGCCAGGGAGGACAGGGCCCCCGAGGGCCGGGGCCGAGTGAGGGAGACAGGGAGCTCATCACCCCTGCAGGGGCCTGCTCATGAAACTGCTGTGGGCTTAAAACACTGAGTGTAAGGGCTGGGAGGGGGCTTAGAACCCAGGAGGTCAGAGCTGGGAGGCCCTTAGAACCCAGGAGGTCAGAGCTGGGAGGGCCCTTAGAACCCAGGAGGTCAGAGCTGGGAGGGCCCTTAGAACCCAGGAGGTCAGAGCTGGGAGGGCCCTTAGAACCCAGGAGGTCAGAGCTGGGAGGGCCCTTAGAACCCAGGATGTCAGAGCTGGAAGAATCTTAGAACACAAGATGCTGGAGCTAGGAGGAACACTTAGAGACCATCCAGTCACAGATGGGGAAACTGAGGCCCAGAGAGAGGGATTCACCCAGTTACACAAAAAGCCTGAGTAGAGCTGGGGAAGGAACTCTGAATACTGACCCCCCCTAATGCTGATCTCCTGCCATCACCTCCAGCTGCCCAGTACTGACCTTCCACGTATTCCATGACCATGCAGAGGTGCCTGCGGGTTTCAAAGGAGCAGAACATACTGACGACAAAGGGGTTCTCAGCAAAGGTGAGGATGTCCCTCTCCACAAACACTTGCTGGATCTGGTTCCGGAGCACTAAGTTCTGCTTGTTGATCTTTTTGATAGCGAAGCGCTGGCGGGTCTCCCGATGCCTGACCAGATACACCGCCCTGCAGGGGAGGGAAGGATGGGATGAACAAGGTGATGACGAATAATCTACGTTCTAAGACCCCTCCTAGCTTTGACAATTTACCTTCTAAGGGCCTTTTCAACTATGACATTCTATATTCTATGGTCATACGCTCTGCTAGGCTCCGACCTCGGGGTCCTAAGGCCTCTCTTAGTCTGGCACTCCATGTTCTGCAGATAAAGCCACAGCATCTTGCCCCCCTGGACTTCCCTGGAGAAGTGGCCCTTGTCAGCTCTGCAGCTGAGGACATTGGTGCCCCCACTTCAGGAAGGCTGCCTCCCACTTACCCATAAGCTCCGTTGCTGATCAGTTTGATGGTCTCAAAGTCACTCTCGCAGGGTTTCCTTCGGGAAGGGACAGTGAGAGATCGGTTCTGAAAAAAACCAGAGTGAAAGTGGAGAGGATTCCCCAGCTCCCAGTGCCTGCCAGACCCCAGGGGCACCGGGACCGGTCACCTTCTGCCCGAGAGCCCCAAGAAATCCTCTGCCCTTGGGCTCAGGAGGTCGGCCATCTTGTACCCTCCTCCAAAAGCTCAGCCTACAGCACCCTGCCTCAAAGGGCAGAGCTGGTGCAGGGAAAAGACCAATGAACTGGGACGTCCCAATCTCAGCTCTGCCCCGTGTGACTTCAGAGCAGTCTCACTCTGCGTTTGGGGCCCTCTGACTTGAGTTCCAAACCTGAGTCACTGCCACCTCAACGCCTCTGGCAAACTGTTTCACAGGTAAAAGTGAGAGGCTAGGACTGGATGATCTCTAAGGTTCCTTCAAGGCTCCCATAAACCCCAGAGACTCCAGCTTCTTCAATCTGGCTCATGACCCGTATGGGGTCTAGTCACTGAATGCGGGGTCACAGAATTGTGAGTTATCATAAATGTCTGATTTGCATGCCTATTTTATAAACAGGGTCATGTAAACATTTCTCAGGTTAAAACGAGGTCACAAAAGGAGAGAAGTGTAAGAAATCCTGTTGCAGACCTTTTGGTTGGGGGAAATTTGGGGGGTTCAAAAGGAGGCAGATTGAAGGAAGACTAGATCAGCCCTACAGGAAAGCTGTTGACTTAGGAGGTGAAGAGTTCCTTGTCACTGAAGTCACAGAGTAAAGAGCTTGAGTTAGACGGGACCTCACCGGTCATTTGGATCGATCAATACCATCAGCCAGTGTTAGCGGCCCCCCCCAGCTTCCCATTATCTGTCCATCTCAGAGGCATGTCAGAGCCCTCTCCCCATGCCGACCCTGCACATTAACAACTACTGTTTGACTCCGGCCACCCCGAGGTCGAGGAGTCCCCATCGCTCCGTCTTCTCTGCAATAACACAGAACACTTTAACCAAAATCTCGGTAAACAAGCACCGGCAACACGTCCTCCATCTCATGCAGAGGAACCCTGTCCCGAGAGCAGGAGGTTCATTAGGCAGGCCCTGTGTGGGACCAAGCTGCCGGGCCGATGCTCGGTGACCCCTTCCCTTTCTAGATGTTCACCAGCCATCTCTCCCAATCCCTTCTAGAGTGTTCCTGGAACTAATGTCAAGCTCACTGGCTTAGAATGAGCAGGCTCTGTTCTCTGCCTTTAAAAAGCCTGGAACCACGTTCGTGCTTCTCTAACTTTGTGGCATTTCTCTAGTTTTTCCCAAATCCTTCAAGTATCACTGACAAAAGCTCAGTAATGACATCTGCCAGCCCCTTCAGGGACACAAACAGAAGCCAGTGGACTTAAAGGCTTCCTAAAAGGGAGCCCTTTAATCCCCACACTTCTGTCATGTTGTCTGGTCCCTTCCTGGCAGCAATTCCCTCTCCGAGGTCCTAGAATTATTAGTGCCCTCCGAGTGCCCATTCCCTCTGGGCCCCAGGCTGCAGCTTGTTTCACTTCTCCATACTATCTGGCCCAGTTTTACTACCCTCGTTTCAGTTCTGGAAATCAAAGAAATAAAAGTAAGCAACTGTCATTGTTCCTGAAAAGTGTCACAACTCTTCTGTGACTCCATTCCCCTTCCCGGTGTCTTTCTAAACCAAAATACCCTTTCCCACTTCCACACCATTATGTGCATAGTCTTCTTCCATTAAAATGTAAACTCCCTGGGGCAGCTGGATGGGGCAGTGGGTAGAGCACCAGCCCTGAAGTCAGGAGGACCTGAGTTCAAATCTGACCTCAGATCTCAAATACTCAACACGTCCTACTGTGTGACCTGGGCAAGTCACTTAATCCCAACTGCCTCAGCAAAAAAAAGCCAAAACAATCCAAAAAACCAAAAACTTCTTGAAAGGCAGGGACTGTCTGATTTTTATTTGTAGAGCCAGTACTTAGCAGAGTGTGTGGTTGATAATAAATGCTTTTCCATCAGACAAATTATTAAGCACCTATTATGTGCACAACAAGGATAGGGCTGAAAAGGTAGATGTACTCATTTTAAGCATAGAGATAATTGAATTCCTCTTTGCTGACAAGATCAGCAAGGGAGAAGGTACCATCAGCCTTCATTCATTAACTCATTAAAATGAGCTCAGGTCAGAAAGGGCCTCCGACCACTAAGGTCCCTTCCGGCTCTGGGATTCCAGAAGCTCCCCTCTGGCATTTTCCCAACCGAGAAGATCCAGGTCTTTCTTTCCCCAAGTGTAGAGTAGAAGTGTACTTGAAACAAGGTGTTAACTCAGTGTGATGGATTCTCTGAGTTGAGACATAATCAGTAAGCTGTAATGATGTAATTACAATAAGGTTTATACAGGCTAAAGGGCTGGAAGAGTCTCAGGGTGGCTCCCCTGCCTCCTGCACTAAGATCAAGGCTGGGCCAGAATAAAGAATCTAGACTCACTTATCCTCTGGGGGAGGGGGTGGGGGGGAGGAGGGAAAGGTTGGAACAGAAGGCTTTGCAAGGGTCAATGCTGAAAAATTACCCATGCATATGTCTTGTAAATAAAAAGCTATAATAATAATAATAAAAAAGAAGAATCTAGACTTTATTCCTGATCATTCTTGTGGTGTCTATCTTGCTGAGACCAAGGCCCGTCCCACCTTCCTGATTTCTCCAGCCAGAACGGCTAGTACTTCCCTTTCTCTTTTCCCCCGATGCAAGAACTCAGAGCCTGGGCTCCCCAGACACCATGCTTACCCCCACACCAAACCAGGGGAACCCTGCTCCCTGCCCTGCTGAGGCCAGACAGAGACGGAGCTCCCTCCAAAAGAAGCAGATGCCAGGGGAAAAGTTTGCAACCTCCAGAGTGTCCCCCACTGTCCTCCAGCTGCCTCTGTTAAGGAAATCCCATCCCAACAATGATCACTTGCATTGACAGTGCAACTTGAGGCTGGCAGAGTATTTTGTGTCTATCTCTTTGAACCACACAACAACCCTAGGAGTTGAGGATAATTATTACTGCCATTTTATAGAGAAAGAAACTGAGACTGAGAGAGGGAAGTGCCTTCGCCATGATCACACAGCTAGCGAGTCCAAGACAAGACTGGATGTCAGATTTTTCTGACTCCAAGCCCAGCTGCCCAAGCCCTTACCCCAACCAGAAGAAGTCTGCAGTAGCCACTAGTGGTAACCAGACACAACGTGTCTCACCGATCCCTCACTTGCTCCCCATTTCCTCTAGCTCTGATTCTCTCGGGTGGCCGGGCCCTCCCACCACAGACGAATCGTTTTCAACCCTAAAGACTGGTACACTCACCTCCGGGGGGTCTCCGGCGTCAGCATCCTGAGGACCCAGCTGCACCATCTCTGGAGAGACAAAGAGAGCCAGGGTTAGCCAGAGTCAGCCAGAGCAGGGGGAGGCCTGGTCTGGGAATGCTGGCGCAGGCCGGGAAAACTCTTCAGTGTCTCAGCTCTGTCACTCACTCCGTGCCTCCCCAGGGAGGGTGGGAATCACAGGGTACCAAAATTGGCTGGGACTTGGGGGGCACAGAGAGAATCGGAGGATCCCTTCCCCAAGCCCTGACCAAGGATGCCTCGTCTACAAAGCCGGTGAGCTTCTGGGCAGCCCCAATGCCTTCCTGGCCACTCTGGCAAATCAAAAGCTCTCTCCCTGGGTGCCAAGGGATGGGCTGGGCTAAAGAGAGGCAAGCAGCCCCAAAATTCACCAGCGCTGCCTGAAACACATTACCATGGAACTGGGGAATGATTAACAAAACAGAATACAATATAGCTAATGTTGTCAATAGTAATGGTAATCGATTATTAATGTTATAATCAATAAGTCAATATACGGCCAGCAAGGATCACTTCCCATCTGAGTTTACACCAGTGGCCATGGGGATTCTGAGGGCCCTCCCAGCTCGGAATCCTATAGTCCTCTGTTAAAGACTTTTAGTAGAGAGCCCACCACCTCCCAGGGCAGGACTAGCAACTTACCCTCTAAGTTTCTGGCTGTAAAATAAAGAAATTGGAACAGATGGTCTGCAAGACCCCTTCCAGCTCCTGCACCTTGGGTTCTGAGGCTCCTCCCAGCTCTGATGCTCCTCCTAGCTCTTGTACCATGTGTTCTAAGACTCCTCCCAGCTCTGATGCTCCTCCTAGCTCTTGTACCATGTGCTCTAAGGCTCCTCCCAGCTCTGATCACCTGTGCTCTAAGACTCCTCCCAGCTCTGAACACCAGTGCTCTCTAAGACTCCTCCCAGCCCTGACTTTCCAGCATTCTGTTTACTTTCTAGATAACTTCACTGCTGGCAGGACCTCAGTGACAGACCCAGAAGTCTCAGGATGAAAGCACCCAAATCTTCTGCTCCGGGGAAGAATGCCAAGAAGCCAAGTCTCCTAGCACCAAGTACTCAGCCGCCTACATGCCACATCTGCTTAGCACAGGGTTCTTGGCAACTACCCAGGAAGCTGCTTCCCCCTCCTCCTCCCCACCCCCATCACCTGGAAGTTTCCAAGGACCGAGCTTCCTTGAGAAGCAGCAATGTATTGGGGGAGCTGCTCAAGGGGCCTTAGAGGTCAGCCGGTTCAACCAGTGGTCTCTGGAGCTTCCCCAGCAGCCCCATTAGCCACGTGTGGAAGTCCTTGCCCCAAATGGAATTTTTTAAAATGAGAAATAATTCATTATTACAGAACTTTAAATTATGCAGAGAGCTCTATATAGCTCGGCTCATTTCTGTCTCACAACAAGCCGGGGCGGCAGGTCCCAGAGCAGTTACTGGCTCCATTTTACAGATGAGGCCTGAGTCTGGGAACAGCTCACGCGACACCCCCGGTATCAGAAAGAAGAGCGCCAGCGTCAGGATCTGAACTCAGACTTTTCCCACTCCACACTTCCAGATCTGGAAGCAGCTACCTCACTGTCCCTCTCATTCCTTCCCCTGGCTCCCCAAGTGACCACTCAGCTCTCCTTCTCTCACACTGCACTTACACTGGACAACCTGTGTCCTGGTTCATTAGGACAGAGGCCATCAGAGCTCCCCCGCCTCCAGCCAAAACCTCCCCCCCCCCATGAGCCTCCCTCTAAACAAGAAAATCTGTTTCTTCGGAAACCAGAGCTGGTCCTTCCGCTTCTTCCTTCCCATCTCTCCTAGGACCATTTCTCTCTTCAGGTTCTAGGGACTCTTGCTCCTTCGCCTACAAAGAGGTTCCCCTTGACTGACAGCTCTCTACCTCTCCAGCCCTCAACTTCCTGTGAAATTTGTTGAAAAAAAGTTGTCTAAGGAGGACTCCTTAGAACCCAGGATGTCAGAGCTGGGCCCTAGAGCAGGGGAATGTCAGAGCTGGTCTTTAGCACCCAGGACGTCAGGGCTCTTGGAAACACAATGTCAGGACTGAGGGCTCCTTAGAACAGATTATGGAGGCGATTCTTTGGGCCCAACCTGTTCATTATACAAACAGGGAAATTGAAGACCCCAAAAAATCCCTTACCTAAAGCAAACACGTAGCAAAGCCAAGATTAGACCAAGTGTTGCAGCTTCAGGATTTCAGCAAGGACTGACTCAGTTTCCCCCCACTTACCCACCAGAGGGTCCTTGGTAAGGCCTAACTGGCCAATGATGTATCGAGGAATGTCCGTCTTGATGCCCTGACCCACCCGGGCATGTCCTTCCGCGGCTTCCAGAAGGTGATAGAACTCCTCAGGATCAAATTCCTGGAAAACAGGAGGGGAAGACGAGCTGGAACGGAGCCCCAGACTCTCGCACCACTGCCTACGTCCAGCGGGCAAGTGCCCGACAGAGGGGGCTGAGCACGGAGCCGGGCACATCTGACTCGCCTGACTTCCCCCTTCCCCCTCAGTCACAGGAAAATCACCTCTGCTGGTCTCTAATACTCCTCTGCCAATTAATCAGACAAGCTTTGTGGGTCTCAGCCCCAGAAGGCGGGCAGGGATCACGCCACAGGATCTGAGATCTCTGGATGGGGTCCAACAAAGTCACATACTCTAATCCTCTCCGTTAGCAAAATAAGGAAACCGGGGACACTGAGAACTTGTCCATGGTCCCATCACTGGAAGAGGGCTCACCTCTTCTGTGTCTCCTTTAACAATTAGCACAGTGAATGGGACATAAAAGGCATTTAATAAATGCTTGTGGACTGCCTCCTCCCACTGTCCCAACCGCAGGACAAACATAGGACCAATCAGCCACCCAGAGTCCAACCCATTTATGCACAAGGATCCCCTTCCACAACAGTCTCTCAGGGTCCATCCAGACTTCTGGATCATCCCTCACACTCCACTATTTTGGACAGAGAACAAAGGGTCTTTCCTCTCCCTTGCTACGGGCATGGTGGCTCTAAATACAGCTTA
This sequence comes from Sminthopsis crassicaudata, assembly GCF_048593235.1. NCBI lineage: Eukaryota > Metazoa > Chordata > Mammalia > Dasyuromorphia > Dasyuridae > Sminthopsis > Sminthopsis crassicaudata. Next base: position 50,796,632 of record NC_133617.1, on the reverse strand, counting down.
AGATTATGGCAGCCCTTTCTTGCTGTCATATAGACAAAGCAGTATCTTATTGTGCTTCACACTTTAACTCCAAATTAATTCCTCTGCCTCAATTTCCTGACAGTCTCGCCTTGCCTCCCAAATCTTATTCTTGGGTTAGTGACCATTTGAACCTAAGTGTAAAACTTTACATTGAATTCACCCTCTTGGACTGGTTTTGCCTCTTTTGGAGCCTGATTCTGTCGTCCAGCGGGTCCTATCCCACCATGCTTTTATGTAACCCGCAAATGTAACCAGGGGCTATCATGGCCAGTTCCAAGGGGAGCGCTTTCTCTTTAAGGCGTCAGTGTGGAGCGGCCTCCCCCTCCTTCCCCACGGGAGGCTGCCCCAAGCTAGGCAGGGCATGCTTACCAGGCATTCCAAGAGACGAGCTGGGCGTGAGATGACAATTAAGAGCTTTCGAACCAGCTGGCCAATGAAGGTGACCTCCTGGCTCTCCGAGCGTTCGTGCGCCTGTGGGTCACACAGAGAAGGGGCAAAGAGCATCACTGACTGGGAAGGTCTCTGTCTCCAAACAAGTTACTTTGCCCCTCATGGAAGCAGGAGGCAAAAGAGACTCGGCCCAGAGACTTTCCCTGTAGGGGAAGCCTCCACAACAGCTCCTCTATGCTGTGTGGATACCCCCATGTACAGATATATACAAAATTATATACACATATATGAATACACACAAAATTAGCAGTACTGTTGACCTGAGAAAGGACACAGGGCTTCCCTAGTCAAGGTCTGAGCCCCTTGGATCCACAGGAGCCTCCCCAACCATGCTGTCACCAAATCTCTTGTCAGACTTGATTTTCTCTTCGGGCTGGGCAGGAAGGTGACCTCCCCATACTCACTGGCATTTCTTTAAAGGTAACTAGGGCCCCAGACCTACTCTCCTCATCTCTGCGAGGGAGCCATGGAAGGCTAAAAGTCTGCTGAAGATGCACAGTGTGGTAGGAGGAGGAAAGCCTACAGCTTAGACTTATCTAGCTTTATCTCGGCCCTGACCCATAGCTCTTTAAGCAGGAAAAAGTTCTCTGGGACTGATGTTCCCTCATTGGTAAATTGGGGATGATCTCTCTTTTTTTTGGGGGGGGGGCAGTAGACAAATAAATGAGATGTTTAATACAAAAATATTAGCTATCAAATAATACAGCACAATAATAGTTTTCCTTAATACCATATTGGAAGATGGGCATACTACACTGTGCTCTTCCATTCAATTGGAAAAAAACTTTTTTTTTTAATAGCTTTTTATATACAAAGCATATGCATGGGGAATTTTTCAACACTGACCCTTGCAAAACCTTTTGTTCCAACTTTTCCCCTTTTTCCGCACACCCTCTCCCCTAGATGGCAGGCAGTCCCATTCATGTTAAATATGTTAGAGTATATGTTAAATACAATATATGTGTGCATATTTATACAGTTCTCTTGTTGTATAAGAAAGATCAGATTTAGAAAGAAGGTAAAAAAAATAACCTAAGAAAAAACAAAAATGCAAGCAAACAATAACAGAAAGAGTGGAAATGCTATGTTGTGGTCCATACTCATTTCCCACAGTTCTTTCGCTGGGTGTAGCTGGTTCAGTTCATTACTGATCAATTGGAACTGATTTGGTTCATCTCATTGTTGGAGAGGCCACGTCCATCAGAATTGATCATCATATAGTAGTGTTGTTGCCATGTATAATGATCTCTTGGTTCTGCTCATTTCACTTAGCATCAGTTCATGCATGTTGGAGATGATGTCTTAAGGCTATTCTGAAGTAAACACCTTATAATTGGGATAGTTGCTCTATAGGATGATCCAGTCCCTTTCTAACAGGTTCTCAGAGAAGGAAAAAGAGAAAAAAAAGGGGAAAAGATAGAGAAAATGGGAAAGGAGAAAAGGAAAAGGAGGAAAGAGAGGGAAGGAAGAAGAGGAAAGGAAAGCAGCGGGAAACTCACATCTTGCAGCATCTTCTCCAGCTTTTCCTGAAGCTCCAAGAAGTAGCGAGAGGTGACCAGGTCTTCCCGAGCCTTGGCCAAGCAGTCCCGAGCCAGCTCCACGATCTGGTGGTGAATGAAGCTCAGGACGCCATCAGCCAGGGCCAGGGTGTTGGATGGGGAGAAGGTGGTGATGATGTCCTGCAGTCGCTCCTCCATTTGGGCAGTGGCCTGTGGGGGGAGCGCAGAGTAAAAAAGTGGGGAAGAAGGGGATAGATCAAGGCTCTCCATGGCAACGCTGCTTCTGCCTCAGCCCTGCTCTATCACTTGGGATGTATCCCACGGACCTCTGCTGGGTCTTAATTTCCTTTTTGTAAAGGGACTGGGCTCAGTGGTCAGAGGTCATATCTGTTGGTTTGGGACATTTACAACCTGCGTAACCTTTTCCTCATGTGTATGTTAGCCTCTTCTCTTCCACAGGGAAGTCCCCTGAAAGAAGAGACTCTTATTCACTATATTATTATTTTTGTATTATATTATATATGTGTATGTTATAATTTTGTACTGCCCTCTGTGCTGAGAACATATAATACACAATATATAATAAATGTGCATCAAATGGAGTGTCTTTCACGTTCCCTAAAATGAGAGTATCAACTCCTATACTTCCTACTCCACAAGGGCATTCATTGTGAGGAACAATGGCGATAATACATATGAAGTAGGGTTTCTTAACCCAGGGCCCATGGACTCCCAAAGGGAAGAGGAATTGTTTTTTTTTTTTAATATTTTGATAACTGGATTTCAAAAGAATTCATTTCCTTTGTAATCCTATGTATTTTATTTTATGGCTTTATAAACCCGATTCTGACATGAAATCTTTGACATTAAAAAAAAAAAAAGTAAAGAAACCCCACTATGGAGAGTGATTGCACAGTGGTAGAGAACTGGATCCTTGAATTCCTGTAGCAATCACAGAAAAGGATCACAATGGTTCCGTCTCCTCCAGACCATTAAGACAGAGACTGACTCTCGCAGAGCCATAACCAATGTGAGACAACTGGGGCTCTGGCCCAGGATGCTGATATTGAGGGGTTGCTTCCATTCCAATTTCCATTCCCAAACCTTGTAGCCTGTTAGTTCCCCCTGGCTCCCCGCTCTAGGGCCTCTCTCTTCCCATCCCCAACTCCCATGGAGATCACAGGCTCGCCTTCTGGGGGAAAGGTGGCCTCCCAGCTCCCAGGGTAACCCTGCATGTGAATCCCTGAGCACTGTCACAACTACCTGCAGCTCCGGCTTCCCCCGTGACCCCGGCTAGGAAGGGGATGTTCCATCAACCACAGACATCACAAGTACAAGCGTCTGTGAAGGACTCGTCACCCTCCTCATTCCTAATCGGGCACCTTCCTGACTAACATCCCAGTCTCTCCTCAGAGACCTTCAGCAGGAAGTTCGCTGCCTTTTAAAGTCGCCGGTTCCACTTGGGGATGATTACAATTATTAGGAAGTTTTCCCATATTATCAAGCTGCAACCTCTGCTCTACCTCCCCCACACACTGTTCCCCATTCTGCCCTCAGGGCCAAGCAGAGCATCTCCCGCGCACCTCCCCCACTGCCACCCAGGATTCTGCTGGCGAGCGGCCCTCTCCCCCTGGGGAGTCTAACCTTGGGGAATCGTTCCTTGTAGACATGATTCATCATGACAATGTCACTGTCAAAAGCTCCTGTGGTTCGCCCGGGGCTGCAAGAGGGGAAAAAAGACCAGTTCCAATCTGATTTAAATGAGGTCAGGCCACGAGGGGCTGGGCTGGAGACCACTGCCACCCACCAACGCTCCTCCCCACCCACATCTACCACAGGACGAGGGCTCCAAGGAAATTTCACTGACCCACAGGACCTCTTGGAGAGGGCTGGGGGAGCTCAGGACCCACTACCTGAGGCTGCGGGAGCGAGGACGCATGCAGGGCGAGCGGCGGCCCCCATCCTCGTCCACGATGCTCTCCGAGCTGCGGAAGTGCTTGGAAAGAAAGTGGAGCTCATCTGGTGTTGGCTGGTATGGCAGCTGGTGCAGCCGTTCTCGGGAGGATGAGGAGGACTTGAGCAGGAGGAGAGAGAAAAGCTGTGGGTCTCAGGCTCACCTGCCCTTGGTCCCCTAGGGCTGGGAGCTCAACCATGAGGCTGTCAGCCATGTCAGCCATGACAGGGTGAAGGACACACCTTGGGCTGCCACTGGCAATGGAACAGTGGTGGGGGGGAGGGGAAAACTTCCTTTCAAGGCCCCATGCTGTCACTAACCCATTCAGCAAATCACTTCCTTAGAAGACCCTCCCCTAATAGATTGCAGCCCAATGAAGGCAGGGTCTGGGTTCTGGCTGTCTGTGTATGTTCCTCAGTAGAATGGAAACCCCTAGTTTCATATCCCCCTTACTGTACAGGAGGTGCTTAATAATTGTTGAAGTTGGGTCTTTAACTGCCCTAGGCAAATGACTGACAGATCATTTAATTAACATATGCCCTCATCCATCAAATGGGGGTAAGAGCCGCAGGCCTGCCTGCTCCCTGATGGGATGGGAGACTGACTGCGAGGCAGAGGAGACACGTGAGAACCATTTCTGGCCCTGCCACTTATCTGCTGCGTGGTTCTGGCTAAGAGGTTTCCATTCTCTGAGTCTCTGGTCTCTACCTGTCAAATGGGATGGATAATCCCTGCCCTACTTGCCTCAGCCTCACTGGCTGTGAGGGGCCAGCTAAGATCCCCGTCAGGGTAATGTTTGAGGAGCTTGATAAAGTCCACGGGAAACAGCTCATCTCTGGAGAAGGGACCAGGGGTTGGGGTTCCCTCCAGTCAGGGAGAGCCTTACCGAAACAGTCGAGCTGGGCGTATTGGTCCCATAGCCAGAGGAGGGGAGGGAAGCCAGTGACCATCTCCGGCCATCAGCCCTGGAAGAAGAAACAAGCTGTGGTCAGTTGGTAGCTGGACTAGGGAGTGATGGTGGAGGAAGGCTGCATTCAGACCCCACTGAGGGCTCTGTGCCCACTCAGGGAACTGAGGCCCACGAGATCTCAGCGGGCTTCTTATTCAACCCATGCCTGAACAGAAATCCCCTTTATAAAATCCTGGACAACTGGTCATCCGGGTTCTGCTTGGACACATTGAGTCATGATGGAGTTAGGGAGTTGGGATGGATAATGAGGAGCCTGGAACCCAACCCCAGGAGGGTCAGCTGGAGGAAACAAGGAGGAAAAATGAGAAGGCTTTGGTGGAGGTGGGGAGGAAAAACGACAGCAAAGTGTCTTGGAGGCTGGCCGAGCTGCTTCTTTGTGGTCCCAGAGGGCAGAAGGGGGAGCAATAGATGCCAGAGAGGTGGATTTCAGCTCCCTCCCAATCAGGATAAAGAAAACCCTCTTAACAGTGAAGACTCTCCCAAACTACACCTGGCGCCTCGGGAAGGGGTGAGCTCTCCATCCCTGGTAGCACCTGAGCCATGACTGGGGGGGGGGGGCTGCAGAAGCGGGGGATTGTGTACATCTGGGTCAGGCTAGTGGCAAGTTAAGGTTCCATCCAGCCGCCCGGTCCTGGGTCTTCCCCGAATCTAATGTTTAAAAATACAGTCACATCCCTGTACTCTTATGGGCTGGGCTGATCTGCGAGGCCCATAAGCTCTACCACAGACTCCCAGAGAGTCAGAGGAACAGGCAAAGGAAAAAAGGAAGAAAAAATGGGGAGGGAGCCAAGTGAGGGGAAAAGCTAGCAAGGACCGAATGGGACCATCCCAGCTACAAGGCTAATCCCAACTGGAGGAGATCCTCAAACACTGTGGGAGCAGGTGGCAGGCAGTCCACCTCCTCCTGGAAGCCTGTCCTGACTGCTGCTGCCTACCATGCTCTCTCTTTTTCCTGGAGTTTGCGGGACTTGCTGCCAAGACCAAATGCATCCAGTCTGTCTCCCTTGGCAGTGTGACTGCTTCTGGCTGGCGGCAGGTCCTACCTCCCCAGCTAGCCCACACGGCAGCCAGGGCCAGGAATTCCTGTCCCCCAGCCCCTCTGAAAAGGGCCCAGCCTAGAGCTGAACCCACCTCCCCCTTGCATCCCCACCCACGCTGGCCCAGGATCTGCCCTGGCCTAGATCAGCCTTAGCCCAGGATCATCTCTGGCCCAGAATCAGCCCTAGCCCAGGATCTGCTCTAGTCTGGGATCTGCCCTGGCCCAGGATCTGCCCTGGCTCAGGATCATCTCTGGCCCAGAATCAGCCCTGGCCTAGATCAGCCCTAGCCCAGGATCTGCTCTAGTCTGGGATCTGCCCTGGCCCAGGATCTGCCCTAGCCCAGGATCATCTCTGGCCCAGAATCAGCCCTGGCCTAGATCAGCCCTAGCCCAGGATCTGCTCTAGTCTGGGATCTGCCCTGGCCCAGGATCATCTCTGGCCCGGGATCTGCCCTGGCCTAGATCAGCCCTAGCCCGGGATCAGCCCTGGCCCAGGATCATCTCTGGCCCGGGATTTGCCATGGCCCAGGATCAGCCCTCAGAAGCCTATCAGAGGTGCTAGGAGGTAAGAACACTTCTGACCCACTCATGAAAGAGTTTCCCTGGGGGATTTCTTGGGGGAAAGTGGGGACAGAAGGGGGCATCTTACATCCTGGGGTTCTGGAAGCGGCTCTCAGATCTCAGGGGGGAGGGTCAGCTGACTCCCTTCATGCTTGAAATGTGACTCTCACAGCACCCCACCCCCACCTCCTGTCCTCAGCCATTCCTCTGTGTGTGTGTGCTATCCCATCCCCCACTCCACCAAAGGAAGCACTCTGTGCCAAATTCCTGGAAGAAATTACCTGTCAGTCCGGGGCCCATGGCTGCATGAAGATTGGCAGTTTATCTGCCAGGAAAGGGGAAGGACAGTGGGGAGGGGAGCAGAACCAGGGCCAGGGAGGGCGGAGGGGGCGGGGAGAACATAGGAAGAAAGGCCGGATTTAAGGACTGGGGCACGGAGACCGGCAGCCTCTCAGTTATTGGACTTCAGGTTGGGGTCACCCCCTCTGGGGTGAAGCCAGGGGCTCTCGGGGAGGAGCAAGAAGGAAGTATTCTGAGAAAAGCTCTAGGCTGGGAGGCGGGAGGGAGGCTTTGAGACCTGGGACAAGCCATTTTTACCTCCGGGGCTCAGTTTTCTGTTCTATAAAATGGGATACGTTGGGACCAGATGGCCCTCTCAGCTCTAGATCTAGGATCCCCCAAGTATGAAGGAAGCCCCCTCCTTCCCAAAGATGGAACTTTGGTCCCACCCGCTGCTGGACATCACCAGATTAGGGAAACTTACCTGCGTGCGAAGGGGAAATTCACGGTAGTGCTGGCTGAGAAGTTCCGGGGACTGTCCAAGGGGCTGCTACCAGCTATGGGGGAGGAGGGGGTCAGAGCAGGGAAAGAAAATGAGTCACAGAACTCTGACACCAATCCCTCCTTATGTTTCCCCCCAGATGTGATGTCTAGGTCGAGGGCCTTGTGCTCATCCCCCAAGATGAGGGCGAGGGCAGGAGGAGAGCCGGGGAGGGGATGGGCAGGGTGTCTGACGTCCTCCATCTCACACTCACCTGTGGGCACAGAGAGCGGGGACAGAGGTCGGGAGAGGGTGGGTGAGGGTGTCCCCACCACCAGGCTTTTTCTGTTGCCACTGCGGCAGCTGCAAGGGAGGAAACCAGGAAAACATCAGTGGGCAGGAAAGGTCTCTCCTCTCCTGGAAGTGAACCTGGGAAGACCCCACATCCCTGTCTCCTAGGGCCACCTCCAATTCTCTCCTTTGGCCCTCAGGTATCAAGATCCCTCCTAGTTCTAATCATCCACATGCACAGGACAGCATCAAAGGCCCAAGGGCTGAGAGGAAGCCCATCATTCCACTGGGGACACCTCACAGTTGGGGGCTTCTCCCCTACCTCTTGTCTAACCCTGGCTGCCCACAGCAGTTCTTGTCTCTGCTGCCTCGGCCCCAGCAGAACTGGGTAAAACCATAGGAAACCCCTCAAACACAAGAAGGTGGAGCCCCCTCCCCCTGCTCTCCCATGCACACGGTCCGTTTTCCAGCTTCAACGGCTTCTTTCTTTGAAATGATGGTCAATGGAGGCAGCTAGGTGGTGCAGTGGATGGAGCACCAGCCTTGAATTCAGGAGGACCCGAGTTTAAATCTGGTCTGAGACACTTAACACTTCCTAGCTGTGTGACCCTGGGCAAGTCACTTAACCCCAGCCTCAAAACAAAACAAACAAACAAACAAAAAAAAGAAATGATGGACAATGGCATAAACTCCAATATCCTTCACCATGCAGCCTTCCCTTCTCTGTACTTTCTTTCTTTTCAATGTCTGGCCTTATGCTGGCCAGCGAACAAGGCTTCTTTCCAGTGCTCCAATAGGCCGGGCACAATTACAAAAAGCCAAAAGAGTCACTGTCCCGAAGGTTCTCAGGGACTCCCTTGCTTTACTAACATCCTCTGTTCTGCTCTGACATTCCATATTCTAAGGGCCCTTCCAGACAATGTATGTTCTACGTTTCACATTTATACATTAAAGTTTGCAGTGTTCAACAAACATTTTATTTGATCTTTGTAATAGCCCTGTGATGTGAGTGCTACTATTCCCATTTCACAGAAGAGTAAACTAACAGTCTTAAATTACTTGTCCAGAATATCTGAACAACCATTGTAAATCAGACCTACCTGATCCCAAGCCCACCACTCTTTCCATTAAGTCCCCACACTTTGTGTTCTATTCGTTTTGTCCGTCAGAGGCCCTTAGAGTATAGTTGGGGGCCCTGATTTGGATGGCCTCCCAGAATTCTGCTGCCTGGTGGAATGGAGTCTGCCTTCTCTGGCACACTATGGATGCCTCTGGGCACCCCCCTCACACCTAGACTGTCTCTTCTGTGGCCTGGCTTAGGCCCCCTGCCCTCAAGGAGATCCTCCCTAACTGCCCTCTGCCCACAAGATACTGGTACATTTCCTCTCTTCGCCTGTCTGTCTCTGTCCTCTGTCTCTGTCTCTCTGTCTCTGTCTCTGTCTCTGTCTCTCTCTCTCTCTCTCTCTCTCCCTCTCTCTCTCTCTCTCTCTCTCTCTCTCTCTCTCTCTCTCTCTCTCTCTCTCTCTGTCTCTCTCTGTCTCTCTCTTTCTCTCTTTTTCTCTTTCTCTCTCTTTCTTTCTCTCTCTCTTTCTCTCTCTCTTTCTTCCCTCTCTCTCTCTCTTTCTCTCTCTCTTTCTCTCTTTCTCTCTTTCTTTCTCTCTCTCTCTCTCTCTCTCTCTCTCTCTCTCTCTCTCTCTCTCTCTCTCTTCTCTCTTCTCTCTCTTCTCTCTCTCTCTCTCTCTCTCTCTCTCTCCTCCTGCCTCCTACTGTCTCCATCCATGTCTCTCTCTTCCTTGTCCCTCCATCTCCCTTTATGAACCTCATATCCTCCCCCTTGATCCCAGAGAGCCCTTTCTTGTTCTCCCTTCTTGTCTTCCCAAGCAAACTATGGCTTGTGGAGGGTACTAGACTCTGTCCTCCCCTCTCCCAAGTGCTGGCCTTGGCCTGGCCTGGTCAGGTCCCAGCAGGATGCTTTGGGAGCAGCCCCAGGACAGGCCCCCTCAGCCTTCTGTGCTGAGCCCTCTCCATTCCCACCTAATGAGGATGAACAGAAGGAATAAGGGAGCCGCCTCCACCCTCCACCCCCCACCCCCACGCAGCCACCCGAAGAACAGCTCCTGACACCCTAACAAGTCAAGCTTTGCCCACAGAGCCGCCAACGCTCCCCACAGCTCCCAGAGTGGGTGCCTTCTGAAACACACGTACACATCTTTAAAACATGATATATATGTACATGGAGATGGAGGAGAGCACAATAGGAAGCCTTCACAACCCAAGCTGGATGAGGCCTGTTAGCACTTCCTATTTCTACAGTGCAGGGGGACGGGGGGGGGGGGGTCCTCTCTAATGCATTCTAATTTAAGCCTGTGGAAGGAAGTCGAGTGGACTTTACAGGCAGAGAAATGGAGTCAGAAATGTTGATGTTTCTCAGCATTCATTATGTAAAGAGAAAACCCAAGCTCTGAATCAGGAAAGGGGACTTCCACTAGTATATTTGAACAATTACTATTGCTACTAAAAACAGGTTCCACAGCAACCCTGTGAGGTACATTGGTACATGGATCCCTCAATTTACAGGTGAGAAAAATAAGATCCAGAGACTCTCCTCACAGTGAACTCCACAAGGGCAAGGCCCTTTGTCTTTCCTAATTCTCTGCTGAGGATAGCCACTTCATGAATATTTGCTTAATAATAAAAATTATTATGGTTTCTCTTAGTAAAATCCAATCAGGTTTACAAGGCAGCACTCAACAGACCTTATCTCCTGGGGACCCACACAACAGCCCTAGAAGGGGGAAAGCTAGTGTTTATGCTGGTTTTACAATTGAAAGGACTCAGGAAGGCTGAGAGATTTGCCAAGATCTCAGGGTTTGCCCCACAGGTCTTCCTATTTCCAAGTCAGATTCTTACCCGTCAGGCCAACAGGCCCCTTACAGAACAAATTCTATGCTCCTCCCCTGCATTGGTTTCTGCAAGGGGAGGAAGAAAGGGAGGTTAATAAACATTTATTAAGAGCCTACTAGGTGTTAGGTACCATACTTATAAATATCTCTTTCATATTCACTACAATTCTTCAATGTAGATATGGCCAATCTCCATTTTACAGGTAAGGAAACTGAGGCACAGCTGCTCAGAGTCACAAAACCAGTACATATCTGAAGCTAGTTTTGAACCTGAATATTTCTGACTCCAGGCCCAGGGCTTCCTCCACTACGCCATCAAATGTTTACTGCATGAATACACTGCTGAAAGTCAAGTGTAATGGTAAAAATCAGCCACAGACTTAGAGCTGAGGGTCCTGGATGTTAGTCCCAGATGGGCATTCCTTAATAGCCTCGGTTCCCTTGACTGTAAAACAAGATAACTAATTAAGCCGGCCCTGAAGATACCCTCTTTTCTGTGACTGTCCTTAACATGTTAATACTGACCTTATCATCTCTACCCTAGAGATGCCTCACCTGCCTGCTGGTCTTGGTAAACTTCCCTTATTAAGTATAGAAGAACACCATTTTCCCAGGCTCTCAAGCTCCCAACTGAGGAAACTCCTGGACTCCCCACTACCTCTCACCTCCACGTCCAAGCTGTTGTCAAGGCCTGTCAGTATCACCTTTGCAGAATCTTCTCTCCTCCAACACTGTTATCCCTCATCATCTCACACCTGCATTACTGCCAGAGCCTGCCATGGGTCTGTCTGCTGTAAGCCTCTCCCCACTCCCCACTCCAGTCCAGCCTCCATTTAGCCACTAAAGTGATTTTCCTTTTTTTTTTTTTTCAAAGTTTAAATTATATTTCAATCTCTTTTTTTTAGAAATAGTTTTTTATTTTCAAAATACATGTAAAGATAGTTTTTCAACATTTACCCTTGTTCCAAGTTTTCTTTCTTCCCTTTCCGCAGCAAATAATCCAATATGGATGAAATATATGTAATTCTTCCAAACATATTTCCACATTTATGATGCTGCACAATAAAAATCAGATCAAATTCTGATGGACATAGCTCTCTTCCATAATGAGATGATTCAAACCAATTCCACTTGTTCAGTGAGGAAGAGAGCCATCTACACCCAAAGAGAGGACCGTGGGAGCTGAGTGCGGTCCACAACATAGCATTCTCTCTCTTTCTGTTGATTTTAGCTTGCATTTTGTTTTCTTTCCCACTATTTCTTTTTCTTTCTTGATCCGATTTTTCTTGTGCAGCAAGATAATTGTATAAATATGTATACATATATTGGATTTAACATATATTTTAACATATTTAACATGTATTAGACTATCTACCATCTGGGGGACGGGGTGGGGGGAAGGAGGGGATAATTTGGAACAGAAGGTTTTGCAAGTGTCAATGCTAAAAAACTACCCATGCATATGCTTTGTAAATAAAAAGTTTTAATTAAAAAAAGAAAAGAAAAAAAATTAGATGAAAAAGAAAAAAATGAGAAAAAAAAGCAAGCAAACAACAAAAAAGGTGAAAATATTATGTTATGATCCACATTCAGTCCCCATCTCTCTGGATGAAGATGGCTTTCTCCATCATAAGACCATTGGAATCGCTTAATTGTTGAAAAGAGCCAAGTCCATCAAAGTAGATCATAAAGCAATTTCTTAAAGCACAGAACTGACCAGACCATACCTGTACTCAAGAAATTCCAGTGGCTTTCTATTGTCTGCAGGAGTAAATATAAAATGCCTTACTTGATATTCAACCTATCCTACTCCTACATTTCCAGTCTTCCTATAACTTAACTCTCCAACAGTATTTTTGATCCAGTGTCATTGGCCTCCTGCCTATTCCACAAAAAGACACTAGTCTCCAGACATTCTTTCTGGCTCTCCCCCTTATTTCCACCTCCTACCTTCTTCTATAAGAAGCATTTCCTGATTCACCCTTAATTCTAGTACCCTCCCTCTTTTGATTAGCTCCAATCTGTCCTGTCTGTAGCTTGCTAGTACATAGCTGTCTCATTAGACTGAAAGCTCTTTGAGGTCAGGAACTATCTTGCTTTTCTTTGAATCTTCAGCATGTAGCACAAGGCCTGGCACACACAGAAAAGGGGCACTGGAGAGAATGCAAGAAAACCCTTAGCTCAAACCCTTCGCTTTGCCAATTATTATATGTATGATTTTTTTTAATGTCTGTTTCCTCAAAGTTTTCTCGATGTAAAATTAGAGGGTTGCATTAGATGCCTTCAAAGATCCATCCCAGTTCTGAATCTATGATCTCATGAAAACAATGAGTAGGAACCTTTGGGGACATCTATGTGGTTCAACCTATATCTGAATAAGAAACCTACTTAATAATGTCGTTGGCAAGGGACCATCCACCCTTGCTTGGATACCTCCAATGATTGGAGGTATCTCTCTCTCTATCTAGATCCATCCATCCATCCATCTATCTATCTATCCACTCATCCAATCTATCTGCTGAAGCACTCCATTCTCCTTAGGGAGTAGCTATAAGCATACTTAATAAGGAGTCTGACTCAGATCTCAGCAAAACTTCCTGTCCCTGAATGTCTGACTAGTCCTGAGCTGCCCTCTCAACTCTGGATCCCCCCAATCTCTCCGGTGTGGTCTAGTTTAGTCTACCATTCTGGAAAGCTTGACTAAGCCACTCCCTCCACTGATGGCCTTGTGTCAGATCGGGAGGAAGCACTGCCCTTGATGCTCAGCTGAATCCCAGGGGCATATGTATGTGTGTGTGTGTGTGTGTGTGTGTGTGTGTGTGTGTGTGTGTGTGTGTGTGTTTACACATGTGAAACCAAACGGAAAATCTGCCTGGCAAAAAACCAGAACCCACTCCCTGCCCTCCTGCCCCACCTTCAAAGGATGTGATGGTGTTATCACAGGGCTGATCGCAGTAGAAGAAGCCCAGGAGAGAGGGAGGAAATCGCATCTCACTCTGAGGGATAGACTGGTGTCAGCTGGACAGGGGAGGCTCTTGCTACCTCTTCTTCCCCTAAGACACACTCCCTCCTCCCCAAAATCTCCCTCTCCTTTGAGATCTGGCTCAAGGCCATCTCTTCCAGGGAGCTATTTCTTCCAGGAAAGCCACTGCTTTCCCCAGTGACCTCTCTCTTCTCAAAGAACTGGAAGAAACCTGAAAGACTGAAGCAAGGAGGGCTCTTAAGAGATTGTCAAGTCTTCTCTCACTTTACATCTTAGGAAAACTGAGGGCAGAGGTGAAAGGCCTTGGTCAAGATGGTAAGTTTGCACAATAGGGAGTAAGCAAAGGAAACAGGATTCAAATCCAGGGCCTCTGGCTTTGAAGCCAAAGCACCTGCCACTTCCAAGGAGTTGGTACATCTAGACTTGAAACCCACATCTGTCCTAGGGAGCTCCCTCCCAGAAGTCTTGTCTCTGAATCCCCAGCACCTCAAGTGGCTCTACTTTGACCTGGATTTGGAGGTACTCTTTCCCATCCTTCTATGGGAGCATGGGAATAATCTTTCAAGGCCCTGCTCTAATACCTTCTCCAGGAAGCCAGCCCCAATCCTATCCTTCCTCCCCAGTGGTCCACAGCTCACACTACCTTGTCCTAACATTTTAAAAATGGCATCCCCTGCTTCTTGGACCAGAGATCCTTAACTCTTTGTGTTATGGGTCTGCCAAGAAATTGCCAGAACAAGGTCTTTGAATGCATAATTAAAACATTTAGAATTAGCAATCACGTTGGAATACAGAAATTCCAATATAGAAAACCTATTATATTAAAATATATTATAACTTTTTCCTTTTTTTGAAATCATGTTCATAGATCTCATGTTAAGAACCCTTACTTTCTTAAAACTATAAGCCTCCTGAGGGCAGGGACTTCTTGGAATCCAACCCCAAGGACTCTCAGAAGGCTTGGTGACTGACTAAAAAGATCCCTGAAAAAAATTTTTTCACCCTATTTCCCACCCATGGTCTAGATATGCTTCTATCCCAGAAACCTACAGGCTACACATTCAGAGAAGACACATGCACATATATAATATACATATATATAAAATAAAAGCTCACAGGAAAACTCAAAGGAAAAAACAAAGCCCAAAAGGCTATTATGTGTACCAGCAAGGTTCGGAAAAATACAGAGATTCAACATTCTAAGGCTCTATATTCTGGAGTCAGGAAAACTGAGTTCAAATACAGGCTCACTTATTAGCTGCATAATCCTGGACAAGTCACTTTACCTCTGTCTACCTCAGTTGCCTCAACTGTAAAATGGGGATAGTAATAGCATCTACCTCCTAGGGTTGTTATTCTGAGGTTCAGATAAGATAATTGGGAAGTGCCTTAGCACAGTGCCTGGTACATAGTGGGTACTTAATAAATGCTTGCTTCTTTCCTTCCCTGACAGATCTGACGTTCTAGTTCTGTTCTGAGCCCTGACATTCTATGTGGGCTCCTCTATTCTAAGGACCCTCTAAGCTCTGATATTATAGCAAAGCACAGGCTCGAATCCAGCCCTGCTGGTTGACGAGATAGTCTGTTGTGGTTTCCTGTGAGCCACGGCCTAGGAGCATACTCTATGCACCACTCCCTGCCTCCCCCCCCTTTCTTGGCCTAAGCTGTGCTTGCCACCCCAAGCCAGGGCTGCTCTCCCTCACAAATGCCTCAGACCCTTATTCCAATGGTCCAAATATTCTAGAGTTCCTCCCAGCTCTGCCGGGCTGGAAATCCTGTTGGCACAGTCAGCAGACTGGGTCTAGGGCCTCTGGGACCATGGCCGAGCCCTTAAGCTTTCAGAAATCGGTTTCCTCCTCTGTAAAAAGAGAAATAATGAAACCCACAAGCACCTGCCTCTTTGCAGAGGCCCCGGAGAGGCTCTACAAGTTAGAATACTGGATCATGCATTTAGAGTTGTAAGGAACTCAGAGGCTGTCTCTTCCTATCTCGACCACCTCACTTTGCAGAGTAGGAAACTGAGGCTCAAGGAAGAGGTGGACACAAGGAAAGATTCTGCCCCTCCTCCCCAAGAGACAAGGGCTTCCTTAGGGTTGATTGTTACTCCTACTGTCAGGCCTCTGAGGTCTGTTTTCTCATCTGTAACACAAGACGTTTAACTGGATAAGCAGCTGAAACCCTTTCCAGCTCCAGGACACAGTCCTACATGGACCTAGGACTAGGGCATTTTCCAGCTTTGTGGCTTAGGGTTCCCCTTATTCACCCACACCACTCCTTACCAAGGAGCAGGGGCCACATAGGGATGGGGCAGGAGGGAAGGGGCCAGAGGGAAGGGGCCAGAGGGAAGGAATGCTCCAACAATCAGGCCTGGAGACACCTGAGATGCCCCATTCCTGGCTGCCAAAGAGCAGGAGATGCTTTCTTGGCGGAGTCACTGCAACCCCAGGCTGTCCAAAAGGGGGAGGGCAGGGCACAGGGCTGGAGAAGGGGATGAATCACTGGGAAGGGGGAGGAGGAGGCATGGGTGTAGACCACCAGATCTATTCCTGCTTTCTCCTCGCCCACCACGGTGCTAGGGTCTCCTTAGCGCTTTGAGGTGGAGGATGCTTCCCTATCTTTACCTTGTTTTACCACCCCAATACCCTCCGAGATGGGATGCTAATATTATGCCCCTTTGTGAGGAGGGGAAACTGAGGCCCCGGATAAGTGACCTCCTGGTGGGATCAAGGAGCTAGACAAGTCCGAGAGATGCCCAGAGCCCTGACCACCAGCTGTGCCAGGCTGTCTCCCCCACCCCCCACCTCCTCCCTCGCCCACGCCGTGCTGGCTCCACGCCCACCTAGGAATCTGCGGATGGACGCTCGGCTCCGGGGCACCCCTGAGGATCAGGAAGACCCCTGCTCTGAGACGCCTGGGTGGGGGTGGGGGCTGACGGGAGACACAGGCAGCAATCAGCTCCCTCCCACCCCGCTTTAATCCGGCGGAGGGGGGGAGGGGAAGCCCCGCACCCGGCCCCCTCCCCCGGTCCGCGTCGGCAATCCCGGCGGACCGCTCCGAGGCGGCGCCCGGCCCCCTCCCCAGCTCCCTCCCTAGTCCGGTACCTTTTGGAGCGCTGCAGCAGCGCGCCCTTGGCCAGGCGGCTCCGGTGGCCCGGGGCTGGCGCGGCCGTCCAGTAGCTGGGGTCCGACATACTCCGGCCTTTGTCCGCCGCGGCGGGAGCCCCCCGGGCCCGGGCCAGGCCGCCGGGGCATGCACAGAGGGCGGGAGGCGGGCTCAGCACGCCGCGGGGCCCGGGAGCCGCCGAGGGAGCCGCGCGCCCGCAGCCGTGGCCGTAGCCATGCCCCGGCCCGGCCCGGGGGGGCTGCTCCACGCGCGGGCGGCGGGGGCGGGGACGGAGGCGGAGGAGCGGGCGGCGCGCGCCAGGCCGCCTGGCGCGTGGAGCTCCGCGGGGGCGGGAGGAGCGCGCGCGAAAGGAGCGCGCGCGGGCCGGCGGGCGGCAGCCACTGCGCTCTCGCCGCGCCCCCGGGCCAGCCGGGTGGGGAGGGGCGGGGCTGGGCGGGGCCGGGCCCGGGCTGGGCGGAAGACTGGGCGGGCCCCACAGCCCACGTGCAAAAGGGGGCCGAGCCACCGGGCGGGCCCCCGCCCCTCAAGTCTGGCCTGCGACCCTCGGCGCCCAGGGCCTGAAGAATCTTGCATCGAGCGGTGCTGGTATCACACCCCAGCCCCCTTCACTGAGGACTAGAGGGCGGACACAGGGACTCGTGGGTGCCTTAGGGACCTGCCCAAAGCACCAGGGTCCCACCTGTAAGTAAGCATGACGGTAATAGCCTAAGATTGTAGACAGGAGAGAATTCCCCCCTCCCCCCAGTCAAGAAGTCTCATCTTCCTAAATTCAAATCTATACTCAGACCTTTACTACTTACTGGTGTGACCCTGTTTGCCTCAGTTTCCTCCTCAGTAAAATGAGCTGGAGAAGGAAATGGCAAAAGCCTGCGGTATCCCCAAAGGGGTCACCAAGAACTGGACGCAGCAGCAGCAGCAATGGTCTAAAAGGAAGGGGCCCAGTGGAGCAACAGTGGATCCTGGGCCCCGGGCTTTGTGTGGCACTCAGGACCCGGCACATCCACCCCTGGGCCTTTTACCGGCTTAGCTCCCTGGGGCTTCCCCGACTGAGTGAAGGGAGGCAAGGTGGTGGATGGGAACCTGGCTCCAGATAGAGCCTCCAACTCCCCCTCCTGGCTGTATCCCACAGCAGCAAACTGAGTGTTCCCACACAGAGGGCCCAAGCATTGGCCTGGGGCCCTGGGGATCGCCTTGTCCAGCCCAAGATCTTCCGCAGTCCCAGGCCTTGAAAGGTCACAGTTGGTAGCAAACTCCTGATCTTACTCAGAGGTGCCTCCTCATCGAAGGCCCACGTCAGTCCTTCCCTCTCCTGGGACCAGTCTCAAAATCAGAGCTTACTGGAGCTGGGGCTCCCACTGTCCAGGACGAGCCACCCTGGGAATGCGTGCTGCCTCAGACACGGTCAGGGAGCAAGAAAGAGGGGGGCCAGGCTCACCGGCCTCTTTCAGGATGTATGCAACAATTTCCCAGCACATGAGATATTTACAAAGTCTCTAAGCCTGTTTCCTCATCTATAAAATAGGGATGTAAATTACAGGAAACAATGTTTGAAAGGGGAAGTATCAATAGCTCAGGCTGCTGTCTTACCTGCTTACTTCCTGGGGGAGGGCTTCCATGAGCTCCTGGGTTTTAGTTGGGTGTTAAAGCCTTCCTCTCTGTTGATTAGTTCCGATTTATCCTGTCTACATTTTGTTTATAACATCCTACTTTGCACCCAATCAAAGGGGAACTTCTTAAGGGCAGGAACTGTCTTTTGTATTCCCAGCATTTATTTAGCACTTAGTAGGTGCTTTGCACATAGTAGATGAATAAAAAAATGTTTTCCTGCCTGCCTGACCAACCACAGGTGTATAGTGTGGAAAGGAAAATCCCAAAATTGGGATGCAGGAACATCGAGCCCTACCTTGGCTTGTGGGTAAAATAGAAGGTTGGGCAAATCAGGAAGTCTCTCCTTTTATGTTTTTAAATGCATAAAACACATAGGGTTACAGAGGAAACCAGTTATATAGAAGTAAAGATATATTTTCCCATCCAAATTAACACACTTCCCCTGAAATCTATCCCCAGACCCCCTTGCTGATTATGAACTCCAGATTAAGAACCTCTAGATTAGTTGACCTCTGAAGTTTTTTGTTCTTAGGACAATCTGTCCCAAGGGCTCAACCAGCTCTGACATTTTTGGGTTAAGGACCCCCTCAGCTCTGACATTCTGATTTGTAAAGGCCTTTCCTGCTCTGGTGTTCTGTGACTTTAAGGATGACTCCTTAAAAGTCAGATTTCATTCTCATTTTCAGAGGCTAGGAAAGTCCTAAGCTGTGACTCAAACATAGGCCAGAGTGATGCAAAAGGATTCTTTTACTCAATTTCCACCCATCTTGAGCAACCAAACAGGAAGTTGGAAAACACCTTTGTCAAGTCCATGTTTCACTTTGTCCTCTCAACGGCGGGAGTGTTTATGACTTGGGAGAGAGAGGGCTCACATGGGAACCATAAAAAGGGGATGGAAAGGGGCTGAGAACATGAGCACCCTCCTACAACAAACCAGCAGATCAGTGTCCTGGGATCTCCTCCACCCAACCAGACGTGTACTTGCCATGTAACCACATGTAACCATGTAACCACTTCCCATCTTTTGGCCCTTCATAGTGAAGAGCTGCCCTAGATGGAGGGCCCTCCCAGCTCTGACATTCTAGACTCTACATTCCACCGTCCCTCCCTTAACTCCGAGCAGTTTGATCTCAGCACTGAACATCCAATGAGCAGACTACCAAATGCAATGGCCTTTTCTGAGCCTTCTGGAGCCATCTGCAGCCTTCCATGCTATGGATTACATCCTCTCTAGTTCTATCTTTGTTGGATCTCCCCCTGGGTCACACAGATAACTATGGGTGTCCCCCAGTCTCTGACCAGGACCATCTTTTGTTCTCTCTTTGTATCATTTCATCTCTGATTTTATTAGCTCTCATTGATTCAATTATCATTTCTTAACATCCTTGATATTGCAGTCCTCACATCACTAACTTCTTCCTGGTAATCTCTTACTAGATGCTCCCTAGACATCTTATACTCAACCTGTCCTAAATTGAACTCCTTACCTTTCTCTCCAAGCCTAGTCCTCTTCCTAAGTGGTGTCAAGAATATCCCCATCCTTCTAGTCACTCTTTGTTAACCTTCAAATCTCCTCTCTCTTACTCAGTTGCAAAGTCCTGTTGATCCCACTTTCAAAAGATATCTCTCCACATATGTCTCTGCCTCTCCTGATAGTGCCACCATTCTGGCCCTAATCATCTCACACCTGGATTCCAACAATAGTTTGCTAATCTCTCTGCTCCCATTCCTCTATTCCAGTCCATCATTTGCTTAGTAATCAAATTAATCTTCCTCAAGTCTGACCACATACACCCTCCTGCTCAACCAGCTCCAGTGGCTGCCTGTGATCTCCAAGAAGGCAGTTGGGGTTAAGTGACTTTCTCCTAGGGTTACACAATTAGTAAGTATCTGAAGCTGGATTTGAACTCAGGTCCTCCTGACTTTAGGCTTAGTGCTCTAACCATTGCACCACCTAACTGTCCCTTCTGTCTAGTTTTTAAAGCCTTCTATAATCTTCCCAGTCTTCCTTCTTCCTTTTCTCTACGGACTCTTAGATCTAGTAGCACTAGCTTCTTTTCTGTTCTTTGAACAAGAGACTTCATCTATTCACACTGGATATTTTCTTTCTTTCTTTTTTTTTTTTTTTATTTTACAATATTTTTTTTTCCCAGTTATATGTAACAACGACTTTTGACATTTTTTTTAAATAAAATTTTGAGTTTCCGATTTTCTCCCTCCCTCCCTCAGACAGTAAACAATTTAATATATGTCATATATGTTTTGGCCATCTTCAAAGTCTCCCAAGACTAGAATTCTCTTCCTGTCCTTCCCTGGATTCCCTCCAGTCTCAGCTAAACCTACCTTCTCAATGCTATCCTGTATACACCTAGTTTATACATAGTAGTTTGCATGCTGTCTCTACCAGATACCATTTTGAGATCCTAAAAAGCAGACAATGGGTTTTTGGGTGTGGGTGTGGGGATGAGGGGTTTGTCCTTTGTAACTCCAACACTTTAGCACATCTAGTAGGTACTTAAATAAATACTGGTTCCCTAAATTAGGCTTGGTCCCTCCCTGCTTTGAGGGTCTATGTTTGATGGGCCTTAGCTCAAACTTCCTTTGTTCTATGCTTAATTCTACTGAATTCTTCAGTCCACACCTATCACTTCCTCATAGGAGAGAAGGTACTAACAATCAGAGCTGAGCTGCCCCACTAAGTTATGGGCTGTCTTGTCCAAAACCAAACTCTCTCCTCTTCTGAACTTCCCTATTTTGGTCAAGAATGCCAACACCCTTCCAGGCAGTTGAGTTCAAAACCTCAGAATCTTCAATTCCTTGCTCCCCTCCTCCAATCAGATGCTGTCTTGTCAGTTCCATATTCTTCTCCATTCACATGACCATCACCCTATTTTAGACCCTCATCCCCTTTCTCCTGGACTCCTGCAACAGTCTCTCTATTGGTTTCCCTGTTACAAGTCTCCATGTGAATTCTCCAAACAGCTGTTCATGTACAGCCCTAAAGTAGCCCTTTCTCAATAAATTTCAATGGCTGTCTATTGCTTCTAGGTATACATACAAATCCTCATTTCTGACATTTGCAGCTTTTCAAAAATCCCTCTGGAGCTTACCTTCTAAGACTTATGTTCTATAATTGATAGAAACTAGAAATTCCCTTTAATATTTGGTCCAGGCAGACTGACTCACTTGTGGTTCCTCATCCATTAATCTCCATCTCCAAACTCCTCTTTGCATTTGCCTATGCTGCTCCCATACACTCCCTCCTCACCTCTGCCCTTTAAAATCTTCAATTTCCTTTATTGCTCACTGAAAGCTCCATCTTCTATAGGAAATCTTTCCAAATCCCTCAGTTGCTAGTATCTTCCCCCATCAAATTACTTTTTATTTTCTTTGTTATGTATTTTATATTAATATGTATGTACACGGTATTTTTGCTGAGAGACTGTAAGCCCCTTGAAGGCAGGGACTATTTAATTTCTCTTTATCAATAAGTTATGTATATGAATGTTATGGAATATTACTGTTTTATAAGAAACAATCAGCAGGATGATTTTAGAGACGTCTGGAGAGACATGAACTGATGCTGAGTGAAATGAGCAGAACCAGGAGATCATTGTACATGATACAATAAGATTATACCATGATCAGTTCTGTTGGACATGGCTCTTTCCAACAACGAGATGATTGAGACCAGTTTCAATGATCTCATGATGATGAAGAGAGCCATCTACACCCAGAGAGAGGACAGTGGAAACTGAGTGTTTATCATAATATAACATTCTCACTCTTTTTGTTGTTTGCTTTCATTTTGTTTTTTTTCCCTCATTTTTTCCTTTTCTGAACTGATTTTCTTGTGCAGCAAGATAATTGTGTAACTATGCATACATATATTGGATTTAACATATATTTTAAGATGTTTAACATATATTGGATTACTTGCCATCTGAGGGAGGGGATGGGGGAAGAAGGGGAAATTTGGAACACAGGTTTTGCAAGGATCAATGTTGAAAAAACTTTAATAAAAAAATAACTTTTCTTTATCTCTCTACTTGTGTAGCATATAATAAATGCCTAATAAATATTTAGGGATTGATATAGAGTACGTGCATAACAATTATTAATTGTTGATTAATTGAATGGGAGCATCCTAACACTGGAGAGCTTAAAGCAGACTATTTCTTGAAGAGGCTGTCACAGAGATCCCTTGGAGGATGGATTAAATAGTCTCTCAGGCTCCTTGGGGGCACTGGGACTAAAAAAAGTAATCCCACCATTATAACTGGGCAGCTTTCAGAAAATCACTTCCTCCTTCAGGTCATTTTCCATCTACTTGGTCTACATTCCCATTATTTTCATGTTACCTCACACATTACAATGTAAATTTTCTGAGGGCAAGAACTGTCTTTTGTCTCTCTTTGTACCCCTGGCATTTGGTGCACTTCCTTTCATGCTGTAAGTACTTAAGAGATGCTTGCTAGTTGACTTTAAGAAGAATTTTACTTTCCCAGTTTTCAAAATGGATACAACTTGCCCTTCCCCGTCTCTTTCTCAGAGATGCTCAGAGGCTTATATGATTATAAGGCACTTTAGAAATAGCCATTATTACTAGGAGATAATGATAGCATGCTACATTTGTCTTTTTTTCTCCCCCAGGGCTGGCAGGTACTAACCAGCCCTAACCTGAAAGATCATCTGGGCTGGGGAAGCTGGAAGTACCAGGGTCAGGATCAGATTTTCAAACTTGTACCAATAATGGAAGTGACACTCAGTGAAGGACAGCTGTTTTTTTTCTGAAATCCTATTGGGTTGGGGGCAACTAGGTGGCACAGTGGATAGAGCACCAGCCTTGAATTCAGGAGGACCCAAGTTCAAATCTGATTTCAGACACTTAACACTTCCTAGCTGTGTGACCCTGGGCAAGTCACTTAACCACAGCCTCAGAAAAAAAGAAAAAGAAAAAAAAGAAAGAAAGAAAGAAAGAAATCCTATTGGGTTCTGAGGCCCAGACAGATATTCTAGCAAATCCCAGGATGATATAAGAGTCTATGTAGAATTAGAGGGATGGTATGAAATCAACCCCCAAAGAATTGGGAAAGAGCCTGAGTTTTGGATTCAGGGGACTTGAGATCAAATCCTGTTACTGTCACATACTACACAAGTGATCTTGGACAGGTCATTGATCTCTGTGGGTCTCAATTTCTCCATCTGTAAAATGAGGGATTAGACTAAATGGCCTTTTAAATTATTTTCCATCTCAGCATGTATGATTCTATTATTAGGATCCCAAGTCATCTACTCCAAACTTCTCATTTTCAGAGTCCTGAAGAAGTGGCTGCAGGGAACCTGGACCAGCCTTCAGAATCACATAGGGTTAGAGAGAATCCAGGGAATCATTTTGGTTTTGCCCTCTGGACTGTGGAACTAGCTATTGAGCAATTGAGCCTGTAGAGACACAAATGGAAGGCACCAGGAGAGAAAGATCCATGAATTGGGTGGCAGAGAATCTGGGTTTTAGTCTCAGCTCTACCACTGATTCAGTTTGGACAAAGCATTGCCTCTATTTTATATCTTTAAAATGAGGGGATTGTACAAGATGTTCTCTAAATCCTTTCTGGCTCTGATATTTTAAAACTTATATCCCAAGGCTCTCTCTAAAACCTTAGAAGACATAATGAACTTGGAAGGCCCTTAGAACACAGAATGTCAGGGCTGGAAGGGCCTTTAGAACAGAAAATATGAGAACTAGAACCCAGAATGGCAGAACATAAAGGTGGGAGGGCGCTTAGAGATGATCTTTTCTTAGCACTGAGCGTATTATCAAGGATACAATATATAGTTTCAAAATATTTGTTAAATCGTCTAATAAATCCCCTTTTTTCATAAAAGAGAAAACCAAGACCCAGGTCTCTTATTATTACATTGCTCCTCTCTATACATCCAAAGTAACATGTCTGCCTAAATTTGAGTTTCACCTCTGACATGTAACTAGCTGTCTTATCATTCTTGAGCCCTTCTCATACTCAAATATACCTCCACTAGGCCAGCTCCCTTCTCCTATAGTTCAGTTCATCCAGCAGCCTCCATTTTCTTTTTTTTTTTTCAGCCTCCATTTTCATTCCTCCCTTCAACTCCCTTTAGTGTGTTGCCTCTCTCTCGTTTCAGAATGTAAGCTCCCTGAATTCAGACAAGTATTTTGGTTTATATTTGTATCCTTAGGGCATAGTACAGTGACTGCACAGAACAAGCACTAGTTTGTCCTTTATTCTCCAAGAGAACATGACATTAAGGAAGGTTTTGTAAGATCTCCTACCTCACTTTCCCCTCCAGAGCCATCTGGGTCCAATAGAAAGAGAAGGATGCTGGGAAAGGTCCTGGATGCAATGGGAGACCTTAGCCTTTAACAGGTCTCAGTCTGAATGAGACCACACTCATTCAGTGACTGGAGACCCAATTGGAACTGTAAGTTGGGAAACTCCCTCCCTCCCTCCCTTCTCTTCCTCCTTCCCTCTCTCTGTACCATACTCTTATGTACACGTGCTCTTAAAAATTTTATTTTTTGGATCGCTACATCCTCCCAAGAAACCTTGAGGTTTTCTGGCTAGATTTATTTTTTAAAGACTATCCATCCTTAAACCAAAACTATTCAGACTCTCATTGGTTGACCAACAATAGGTCCCAGCCAAGCCCCCGCTGGTTATTTGTTTGGTTCCTGATTGATTCAGAGTGAAGGTAAATAGCAATCATTTCTGGTTTCGGCCAGAAACTCTGAGGATCTTCCCCTCCTCCCCTCCAAGATTTATTTAGATTTTTTTTTAATTAGGTAAATGAAGCCATTCTTTGCCTCTATGCTATCTAGGGTGTAGCCTCAGTCAAACTGAGACTTGTTAAAGACCTCACTTCATCCAGAGCCATCTTTTAATAGTCCAGATCTGTATTGGCTTCTGGGCCCAGATGGCTCTGGAGGGGAAAGAGAGGCAGGTGACCTAGTACTGCCTTCCCTCACTTAAATCCAATTCACTTGCATAACATTGCACCACCGCCCAGATATCAAGATCATCTGGGAGAAGAACAAACAATAACAAGAAAGCACTTGTATCCTTCTTCGGATAGTCTGGGCAACTCAGCCTCCAATTCCTCATCTATAAAATGGATACAATAATACCTCTCTTATCTACTTCTCAGTATTTTTAGGTTCCAATGAGGAAATGAACATAGAGGGTTGGCCAACAGGACTTGATTTCTTAGATCTCCGAACTGTCCAAAGGCAACTTCATTAAGGCTCACTAGCTCTTCCCCTTCTTAAAGGATGAAGCTTCCTTTTAGCCAAAGTCCCTCAGAATCAGGACAGCCTCAAATCTACCTACAGTGAGCTGGGACACGCTGCCCCCTCCTGGCCACCAAGAGCAAAAGCTTAGCCTGCTTCTTTCCCACCAGCAGCCTTCTTGAATTAATGTTCAAAAGGTTTACAGGAAAGAAGGACTAAATAACCTGGTGTAAGTTGGTATGAGGGTGTCTAGGGAAGATCAGCCCTTTACCCCCAGGGAATAATTCTGCTTAGAGAATTCTCTTTTAAAAATCGAGGTTCAAGATATACACTAATGCATTGCTGGTGGAGCTATGAATTAGGCTAGTCCTTCTGGAAAGCAATTTGGAACTGTGCCTTCAAGCTACTGAATTGGTATATTTTTTCACCTAGCTAAACATCACCATGTACTCCAACAGAGATCAAAGAAAGAAAAGGATCTGTGTATAAAATACATTTATAGTTCTTTTTGCAGTAGCAAAAAAAAAAAAAAAAAAAAGAAGGAAGAAAGAAATAGAAGAAACAAAAAATACTATCTATATTAAAGAATAGTACAGTAAATGAATACAATGGAATCTTATTGCACTGTGAGAAGTTATGAAATGGACAATTTCAGAGAAAACTGGGAAGACCTCTATGAACTGAGGCACAGTTAAGTGAGCAGAATAAAAGGTACAGTGTGTTGCCTTATCAGTAGACAGGAGAAAGGGAAGAGGAAGGAGAAGAGGAGGAAGAATATGGAACAGAGAAAGAAAAAACTTTGAAAGGCTTAAGTACTTTGATCAATCTTGCCAGAGGTAATAGACTCAGATGCGATGTGACTTTTGGACACAGACAGAGAGGGAATTTGCTTTGCTTGATTATATATTTCTAATCATTTCCTACTGCAGATATGTCTTCCCCTATTGTGAAAAAGCAAACAAACCCCAAACTCTTAATTTGATCACTACTAATTTCCTCCGATGCCTCTTCTTGGCCTTTATGGCCAAACCCTTCAAAAGGCTTAAGACTGTCTGCAATATGCCCTTCTACTGCTTGCCATCTGGGGGAGGGGGTTGGGGGAGGAAGGGAAAAAATCTGAATAGAAGTAAGTGCAAAGGATAATGTTGTAAAAATTTACCCATGCATATGTACTGTCAAAAAAATGTTATAATTATAAAATAAAATTAAAATAAAAAAATATATATGCCCTTCTACTTTCCCTTCTTTCACTTTCTTAAGCCCTAACAATCTCATTTGTGGCCACAACACTCTACCTCCTGTCATGCTGATCTATTTTTTTCTTCTTTTAACGTCTGAAGTTTATTTTTCATAGTACTTTGTTTTTCTAACTACATGCAAAGATAGTTAAACATTCACCTTTGCAAAACCTTGTGTTCAAATTTTTTTTCCTCTTCCCCCCCTTCCAAGACAACAAACAATCCAATGTAGTTAAATTTGTGCAATTCTAAATATATTTCCATATTTCTCATACTGTGCCCCCAAAAAAAATCATATCAAAAGAGAAAAAAAAAAACACAAGAAAGGGAAAAAAACAACAACAAGCAAACAAAGAACAAAAAGATGAAAATGCTATGGTTTGATCCACATTCAGTTTCCATAATTCTTTCTTTGGATGTAGATGGCACTTTCCATCAGAAGCCTATTGAAATTGACTTGAATCACTTCATTGTTGAAAAAGAGCCAAATCTATTACAGTTATTCATCACAATCTTGTTACTATGAATAATGTTCTCTTAGTTCTGCTCATTTCACTCAGCATCAGTTCATGTCAGTCTCTCCAGGCCTTTCTGAAATCAGCCTGCTGATGATTTCTTTCAGAACAATATTATATTCCATAACTTATTCAGCCATTCCCCAACTGAGAGACATTCACTCAGTTTCTAGTTCCTTGCCACTACAGAAAGGGCTGCTGCAAACATTTTTGTACATGTGGGTCCTTTTTTCTTTTTTATGATGTCTTTGGGAAACAACTGATTCCAAGGGCATGCACACTTTTAGAGCCTTCAGCGCATAGTTCCATATTGCTCTCTAGAATGGTTGAATTAGTTCACAACTCTACTGACAAAGCATTAGTGTCCCAGTTTCCCTACCTCCCCTGCAACATTCATCTTCATCTTTTCCTGTCATTTTAGCCAATCTGAGAGGTGTGAAGCACTACTTCAGAGTTGTCCTAATTTGCATTTCTCTAATCAATAGTGATTTAGAACATTTTTTCATGTATAAATGGCTTTAATTTCTTCATTTGAAATCAACTGATGCTGAGTGAAATGAACAGAACCAGAAGATCGCTGTACACTTCAATGCTGTATGAAGAGGTACTCTGATGGAAGTGGATATCTTCAACATAAAGAAGATCCAACTCACTTCCAGTTGATCAATGATGGACAGAAACAACTACACCCAGAGAAGGAACACTGGGAAGCGAATGTAAATTGTTAGCACTACTGTCTATCTACCCAGGTTACTTATACCTTCGGAAGCTAATAATTAATGTGCAACAAGAAAATGGTATTTACACACATATATTGTATCTAGGTTATATTGTAACATATGTAAAATGTATGGGATTGCCTGTCATCAAGGGTAGAGAGTAGAGGGAGGGAGGGGATAATTTGGAAAAATGAATACAAGGAATAATATTATTAAATAAATAAATAAATAAAAGAAAAAGAAAAGAAAAAAGAAAATTGTCTGTTCACAGCCTTTGGCTATTACCTGATCTCTATCTGGCCACTGAACCCAGAAGGCTCTGGAGGAGAAAGTGAGTCAATCAGCCCTCCCTCTTAAGTCTGATTCATTTGTATATTATGGCATCACCATCCATTGGTCAGGATCTTCTCTGAGAACAAAGGACAACATTCCACTAAAACTGCTTTCTCCAGAGTGACCATTGAAGCCAAATTCAATGGCCTTTTCTCAATTTTCATTCTCCTTGATCTCTGCAGCTTTTGCCCCTGTGAATTACCCTGTCTTTCATACTTCTAGGTTTAAGGGAAACTGCTCTCTCCTGATCCTGCTACCAATTTAGTAGCTTGGAGGCACAGTTCCAAATTGCTTTCCAGAAAGACTAGCCTAATTCATAGCTCCACCAACAATACATTAGTGTATATCTTGAACCTCAATTTTTAAAAGAGATTTTTTTTTCAGTTTCCTTTGCTGGATTCTGCTCCAGATCATGCCCTGATGTCCCTCAGAGCTCCGTCCTCCTTCTCTATTCCTATAAGACTTAATTTAATGATCTCATCAACTTCCATAGAACTGAACCAGCTCTCATCAAATCTCCCTTTCCTGCCAAAGAGAATGGCCATTGTGAATTCTTCACATGACTGAACCCAATCTCTCTGCTCCCCCAATTTCACATCTCCAACTGCATTTTCGTCATCTTAAACTATATATGTCCAGTAAATATCTGAATAAAATTCAGTGTCTAAAACAGAACTCTTCTTTCCCTCTAAAGCTTCCCCACCTCCTACCTTCCCTATGACTATGAAGGACAACACCATCCTTTCAGACCCTCGGGCTCCGAACCTATGAGTCATTCTGGACTCCTCACTCTCTCACCCCTACCCCCCCATTTCCAAGCTGTTGCCAAGGACCGTCAACTTCACTTCTAAAACACCTCTTGAATATACTCCCTTTTCTCTCAGACACTGTCCCCACTCTGGAGAAGACTTATCACTTCGAATCTGAACTATTTCAGATCTACTGAAGGATCTACCCATCTCAAGTCTGCTCGAGATCTCTACAGAAGTTGGAGCTCAAGAGTTTGACATAACTTGGATTTCAGACTGGTCAACCTCCCCAGAGGGTGGGATCATGGAGTTAAATTGATCTCTATCAGAGTCTGCCTCAGGGATCAATTCCCCTGCTAACCACACCTAACATGGAAGACCTCATCAACAAATTTATTTATTTTCAATTTAGGAAAAAAAATCATTTGAGTGGCTGGATGGAGAATGGACTGAAGTGGAGAAAGACTTGCCATGCCCTGTCAGAAATCCCATCATGTCTCTGAGGTTAAATTTTCCCTATAAAATCTACTTATCGGCCATCCCATGGCTGCTGCCTTCCTTTGGGTGAGTCCATCATGGCACTCTGCCTCGTAGTGTCTTTCTCCTTACCAATCTGCCCCCATGCCATATGGTATCTCCCTTAATTCCACTATGCTTTCCAACCCTACTTACTTCCAACCCAGCTTCCTTACAGCTAACTAACTTTTAGGTTGCTAAGCCCCTTTTAGAATTTAGTCAGCCCCAACCTGTTGGGGTGCTCCCTTTCTAATGGGTAAGTGGGAGTGCCACTGAGAAACTTGACTTTCACATGCTCTCCCACTCTATTTCATATTTACCATTCCTGGTGTCTACTGTATCCCTTCATTTTGCGTATCTTCTTCCCTAAATAAATCTACCTTTTGCCAAAGAGAATGGCCATTGTGAATTCTTCATGTGACAGAACCCAACTTTTAGTCCTAAGCTCTACATCATCAACCCCACATCCTCAACCACATCAGTTTGATTGAGGCTGCACCCATTCAGTGATTAAGACCAGGTAGTAACTGAGGCAAAGAATGGCCTTTTTCACATAGTTAATTCCACCTCCCCCAAAAAGCCCTCAATCAATCAACCAATCAATTAATCAATCAATCAATCTGGGAAGGGAAAACTCTCAGGATTTCTGATCAAAGCAGAAATGATTGCTATTTACATTCCATCTGAATCAATCAGGACCCAAATAAATGGTCAAATGGGACTTTGCCTAGGACCTACTAGTGGCCAATCAATGAGAGAGTGCTTTTGGTTTAAGGTATAGTCCTGAAGAAAGAAATCTAACCGGTAAACACCAACTTCCATCTTGGGAGGATTTAGAAATCCAAGAAGAAAGAAAAAAAAAAAAGCTTTTCAAAGCACCTGTAGGCTATGAGACTATGTGGATTGAAGGGGCAGCTCCCAGAGAAGTCCTTCTAGAGCTGTTGCTCTGACTTGGCTCAATCAGGATGGTCATTCTCATTCTGGGCAGGGCCCAGGTCTGGCATGAGGCACCCCACAGCTGGTCTAGCAGAGATAAGGCTCTAGGGCTCTGAGAGTCAAAGGATCAGTATCTTAACCTTGACTCTGACAGGATGATGTGGCAAAGAGTGCAGTACCTGAAGTAGGGACTCCAACAGAAATCCTTCCTCTTCCACTTATGTGTCATGTGATTGTAGGCAACTGACTTCTTTATTCTTGGAAGAAACCCTGGATTTGGGTTGAGAGGATGGGAAGTCTAATCATGCTCCCATTATTTAGATCTTGGGCAGGTCAATTTACTTCCCTGAGCCTCAGTTTCCTCTCTTGTAAAAATGAGAAGACATTTCAGCTCAAAATGTAGGATTTCTATAATTCTGCCACTGGGTTGCAATGCGAACTTCAGCAAATACCTTCCTTTTTCTGAATCTCAACCAAGCTGGTGGAGCAGTGGATGGAATCTGGAAAACCTGTGTTCAAAAGCAGCCTTAGCCACTAAATAAATAGCTGTGTGACTGTGGGTATGTCATTTAACTTCTGTCTTTCTTCA
Organism: Sminthopsis crassicaudata; assembly: GCF_048593235.1. Taxonomy (NCBI): domain Eukaryota; kingdom Metazoa; phylum Chordata; class Mammalia; order Dasyuromorphia; family Dasyuridae; genus Sminthopsis; species Sminthopsis crassicaudata. The sequence continues at coordinate 50,765,611 of NC_133617.1, read as the reverse complement.
ACTATAAAAAAACCACTCAGGGTTGTTGTGAAAGATATCAAATATCAAATGAGCTAATATTTGTAAATATCCTTTCCTGTCAAGTAAGATATTTGTAAAGCATTTAGTACAGTTAATATATGCTTTTCCCTTCCTTATCCATGTAATGGGAATAAGTCACCTGCTCTTATTTCCTGAATAGGAGGAGGGACAATGAAATAGCACATTGGATAAAGCATTGGCCTTGAAATCAGGAGAACCTGAGTTCAAATTCGATCTCAGACAATTAGCATTTACTCTGTGATCTTGAACAAGTCACTTAACCCCAATTAAAAAAAAAAAAAAAAAGATATCGTGGCTATGAAGGGGCCTTAAGGAGACCCCTAAACATTTCTAGGAATAGTAGCTGAAATTCATAAATCATTTTCTCCTGACCTACAGACCCAAAGGCAGCTTCCTATCCTGGTTGATTGAAGAGAAGGGAGTGCATTCCATCACTCTCTGATGAAATTTTAGATGCTCTCAGGCAGAGAGTCTGAGATTTTTTTTCACCTTTTTACAAACTCCTTCATTTGGAGCCTGGAATACAACTCTGATGAAATCAAATAAAGAGGCTGTGCCTGGAGTCTGGAAGAATTAAGTTAAAATCTAACCTTAAGATATTTACTTGTGTATCCCTGGGCAAAACACTTCCCCTTGTTTTGCCCCTTAGTTTCCTCATCTGTAAAATGGGACAATAATAGCATTTACCCTATGGGATTGTTATGAGGATCAAATGAGATATTTGTAAAAAGTGGCTAGCATGATGTCTGACACATAGGAGGTGGTTGTGGTTTATTCTTGAAGAGGATCAAAGGACCAAAAAAGGACCCCTCAAAAACGACAGAGAGATGTAGCACTCTAGGCTCAGGAAGAAGGAAGTTTTATACTGATAGTAACAGTCCAAATCGTTTTTATGATGCACTGAAGTCTATTTATGGTGCATCTCAACTACTCAGTGCTGATGGAGTCTCACTGATTAGCGATAAAGACATCATCTTAGATGGGATGAACACTTCCACAGTGTTCTCAGCAGATCATCAGTCAATGCTGAAGCTATTGTCTGTTTACCTCAAGTGGAAATCAATCACTCACTGAGTGCAATTCCAGCTGAAGGAGAGATTTTGAATGCCATTTGTGTGGTAAAGCACTGGGTGCTGATTCTATTCCAGTTGAGATTTACAAGGTGAGGTATCTATTGCTTATTAAAAAAAACAAAAGGCATCAGGAGCTATAAATATGATTATTCTTCCTTTCCAGGGACTTTCCCCTCAGCTTTTTCCTCCTCCAAATTATTTTGCATTTACATATTATATAAACTATGCACACATGCACATGTCTCCTTCATTAATCTATAAACTCCATGAGGGTAAGGATTATTTCACTTTTGCCTTTGTAAAGTACCTAGTAGAACAAATAGTGCATAGTAGTAGCTACTTAATACATGTTTGCTATCAATAAAGTTGTTTCTTTGTAGTTGTACACCCAGGGCCTAACAGAATGATTGTTACACGTCAGGAGTTTGATAAATGTTTATCCATTGACTGATAAGTAATTAAAGGGAAAAGTCCTCCCTACCAGAAGGTCTATAGCTCTACTTATATTTACAAAAGGTGGGGGAGGGGGTGTGTGGAAGAGGAGGGGAGAGAGGAAGGGGAGGAAGAAGAGAAGAAATAGTGTACATTTAGAAAGGGTTTGGTCTTCCTATCAGGAGCCCTGGGTTCCAATATGGCAGCTGTGGGACTTAAGACAAATTTCTTTTCCCTTTCTGACCTAATGTGTAAAATGAGTGACCAGGCTCCCTTCCCACAAATTAAATTCTAATAAATATATCTATCTAACAGAGCTCCATGCTCAGTGCTTGAGATAGAAGGGTAACAGAGCCCTGTCTCAGCAGTGCTTCAGACAGAAAGATAGATCAGACAGAGCCTGCCCTCCAAGGGTTTGCCTCTGATGACTACCCATCAATCTGATTAAGAGAGGGATAGAAGACAAGCACACAAATAACTCTGGTAAAAACAGCTTCGGCTTTGGTAGAAATCAGCATATCACAGGTCTTAGAATATAGACCTGGGAAGGAGATAAAGAAAAGTATAGGTCAAAGTGTGAGGAGAGGTGAGAGGAGGGAGAGCCCTGAAACCTTCTGCAGAGGGCCTAAGGAGATGGGCTCCAAGATGGGGAGTCCATTCCAGGCACAGAAGATGGCTTTAACAATGGCTCAGAAACAGGCCTAGAGAGCAGGATAAGAATGGCTAAGAGTCATTCAGCTTAGCTTTGGATATAGGAGGAATCACTTTGGAACGCCAACATTAGAAGTTTCATCTTCTAAACATTCCCTCACTTTCACCTCTTGCATCTGGGCCATTCCATATCTGAGGGTCTAAGACCTCTCTGGACTCAGAATTCTATTTTAGGGACCCTCCCAGCCTATTCTAAGGGCCTTTCCAGCCCAGACATTCTGTGTCCTAACAGACCACCTGGCCTAAACAATCTGTGTCCTGAGGGCCCTCCTGGCCCAGTCTGTGTTCTGAGGGCCCTCCCAGTTTCGATATTCATTGGAACAGATTTTGAGATTTAGCACAGTCACCCTTTGCTGAGGTTGCATTACCCATCAAGCAGCTGGCAGAGATGCAGTGGGTGCTCCTCCACACACACACACACACACACACACACACACACACACACACACACACACACACACATCCTTCCCTTGAAGGTAATAAGCAACAGGTTCCCTGGGGAAAAGTAGGGGATGCTGAGTTCCAGACAAGTCTTTAGTGTGCCAGAGTCCCTCCCCCTCTCCCAGCAGGCAATCCAGATCTTCCTCTTTGGCCTGGCCTTACCTCCAGGGGTGCAGGGTTTGTAACGGGCTGCAGGGGCTAGCAGGGCTGCAAGGGCTCAGCAGGGTCGGGCTCTGGCTACTTGGTGACAAACTGCAATGAGAGGACCGCAACCTGTGAATCTTCCCCCAGAGCAGGCACCCCCTGAGCCGCTAGCTCCCCACGCCCGGGCTGCCCGGGAAGCGGCAGATGGGAGATGGGAGATGGGAGGAAGGGGAGAAGAGAGACACCAAGGCTGGGCCTCCAAAGGATCTAGTCCAGTCCACAGGGCAAGGGGGCGCTCAGAAGTGCGGAGAAGGAGGGTCAGCCCAGGCCAGAGGGCAGGAGAGGGCGCTGGGGGCCGGGGAGCTGTCCCTCAAACTGCCCCAGATTCCCCTGGGAAAAGTCCCGCTCCCCGATTCTGTCAGGGGTTCCGGGCTCTTCAGGGAGGAGAGGCTGGGGACGTAGGGATTCATGGAGAAGGGTACTTTGAGATTCCCCAGGAGGAGGGGGAATCACGGACTTTCTCTGTGCCCCATCAATCAGAAGGGGCCCTGCTCCGGTCTCCTGGTAACCTCAAGCAGAGGCAGGGGCAAGGCACTCCGGGATCCCCTTCCCCCCCGGCTCTCTCCAGCCCGGGGCTTCGTTGGCCCCACCTCCCTTAAAACTGGGGCCGCCGCCTCCGGACAGTCCCCCAGGCTACTCACTCCAAGGTCAGGGCCGGGATGTTCAGCTTGTCCCGCCGGGATTTCATGGCCACGGGAGGTGGGTAAGAGTGGGGGAGGAAGGGAAGGCCGGTAGCCTCACTCCTTCAGGAGCTGTCAGTCCGCCTGTGCCCACAGCCGCCGGCGCGGAGGGAGGGAGGGAGGAGGGAGGAGGAGGAAGGGCGAGCTGATGGGGTGGGGGTGGTGGGAATGGGGTGGGGGGCGGTCCTAGGCTCGGAGCCTCAGTCGGAGCCGGGAGGAGGCCTCCACGCTGTGCGGTACCCGCCCCCTCTACGCGCGTCACTCCTTGCACCTCCTCCGGGGAGTCCGCCCCGCGTGCACAACTGGGCCACCGGAATCCCAAGCCGTGCCGGGAGAAGAGAGACTGACCCCTGGAGATGGGGTCTGGTCGGAAGGGGGGGCTTTCCTCCAAAGGGGGGGCCTTCGATGAGAGGCCCGAGGCCAGAATAGGGACCTGTCCCGGGGAGGAGTTTACAATGGGAGGGGCCCCTTGGTGGGAATGGGGGCAGAATAGAGATCCGCCCCAAGGAGGGGTGGATTGATAGAAATGGGCGTGGCGGGGCAGAAGGGGGAATTGCCCCAAGGAAGGACTTAGAGTTAGGGAGCCAGCTGGGAGGAGGGGCAGAGAGGGACCTGTCCAAGGGAGGGGCTCATTAAGAGGAGCAAATGGGAGGAGGGGGACACAGGCCCGAGATTGTCTCCTCGAGCAGGGGCAATCCCTATAGCACCCAGGAGGAGAAGACTATTCTCATTAATAACGGCAGTCGATATCAATATAATATAGTAGTTTAAGGTTTGTTAACAAGAGCCTTTTTGGGTGATTGGAGTATAGTTAAGCACTTGCTGGTCTCAAGGCTGGGGCCCCAGGAATCCAGGGACTCAGGGTCAGAAGTTGCACCCGAACACAGCTGGAGCTGCCTTTTTATTCCAGCCGCCTTTCGGAGAGAGGTGAAATATTCCTCCCATTTCACAGAGGAGGCGGCTGAGTCTCAAGCGGATTGGGTGATCCGCCCGTGGCTGCAGTTAGTACACTCAGGGGCAGGGTTCAGACCCAGCTCCCTTATGATTCCAAAGTCCAGTGCTTTTATGCAGAGCTGCCTGGGGGTGGGGGGAGGACACTGAGTGACTGTCCCCCAAATCTGGGCCCACGTTATCTCTAAGGTCCCCAATCCTGGCTGTTACTGCTCAGAGTCTGGGCTCCAATGCTGCGTCTGCAGTGTGCCAGCCCGGCAGGAGGAAAACTGGCCGTCCTGTCCCACTGCCGTTATCTGCTCCTGAGGCTTCACCCCACCTTGCTCCTTAGAGATTGGACTCCCACAGCCCTGGCCGGGTGAAGCTCAAGGAGTGGGCCCCAATCCCAACCTGGCCCAAGGCCAAGGGTCTGGGAAGGAAGCAAGGTGTGTCCTGGTCTCCCTCCCGTGCCCTGCCAGATCAAGGGAGAACGGCCATCTGCTGCTGTGCCAGACTAGGCACCACCCTGCTCAAGCTCAAGGCACCCCAAGGTGAACCAAAAAGCTCTTCATTCAGAGACTGTACCTCGTCCTACTCCACCCCAGCTCTCCAACTTCTGAGATCTCCCCAGGCCTGCTCTATGAGCCCCAAATATGAGATCCGGGACACAAAAGTCCGAACGGAGAGAGACCTCAGGACAATGTCAAAGCTGAGAGCACCCTTAGAACCCAGAATGTTAGAGCTGGGAAGATCCTTAGAACTCAGGAGGGTCAGAACTGGGAGGGCCCTTAGAACCCAGAATGTCAGAGCTGGGAGGGCCCTTAGAACTCAGGAGGGTCAGAACTGGGAGGACCCTTAGAACCCAGGAAGGTCAGAGCTGGGAGGGCCCTTAGAACCCAGGAGGGTCAGAACTGGGAGGGCCCTTAGAACCCAGGAGGTCAGAGCTGGGAGGGCCCTTAGAACCCAGGAGGTCAGAGCTGGGAGGACCCTTAGAACCCAGGAAGGTCAGAGCTGGGAGGACCCTTAGAACCCAGGAAGGTCAGAGCTGGGAGGGCCCTTAGAACCCAGGAGGGTCAGAACTGGGAGGGCCCTTAGAACCCAGGAGGTCAGAGCTGGGAGGGCCCTTAGAACCCAGGAGGTCAGAGCTGGGAGGGCCCTTAGAACCCAGGAAGGTCAGAGCTGGGAGGGCCCTTAGAACCCAGGAGGGTCAGAACTGGGAGGGCCCTTAGAACCCAGGAGGTCAGAGCTGGGAGGGCCCTTAGAACCCAGGAGGTCAGAGCTGGGAGGACCCTTAGAACCCAGGAGGTCAGAGCTGGGAGGGCCCTTAGAACCCAGGAGGTCAGAGCTGGGAGGGCCCTTAGAACCCAGGAGGTCAGAGCTGGGAGGGCCCTTAGAACCCAGGAGGGTCAGAACTGGGAGGACCATTAAAACCCAGGAGGTCAGGACTGGGAGGGCCCTTAGAACCCAGAATGTCAGAGCTGGGAGGATCCATAGAACAGACTGTCAGGGCTTAGAGAGCCTTTAATGATACAGAACATGGAATATGAGACCTGGGTAGCCACTGAGCCCAATCTTCTCATTTTATAGCAGAAAAAGAGGCTGAGAATGGCTGAGCCATTTGGTCCAGGTCACACTAAAGATTCAGTAGTAGGATGAGGAGTTGAACTCTGCAGAAGGCAATAGAAAGAAGCCTAACCTGGGATCCAGAAAGCAGGGGTCCTAGTCCCAGCCCAACACTGACTCTGTATGTACTAAAAGGTAAATCACTTCTCCTTGGGAGTCTCCCCATCTATAGAATGGATCATAGCCTCATAGATTTAGGGATCTTGGTGGTCATATAATCCAACTTACCCATTTTACAGATGAGGAAACTGAGGGACAGGGAATTTAATATAATAATATTTGCCCTACCCCTCTCACAACAAGGTTTCTGTGAGAGCCACAAGGCATTATTGCTTTGAGTCTATCCAACAAGCTCTGTGAAGGCAAGGGGACTGGGTTTTATCCTTCTGTTTCCTTTCCGCTCTTAATAAATGTTACAAGAATGAATACATGAATGCAGGATCATCCTTGCAGAAGGCTTCAGTAAACAGGGCCTTATCACCAAGGGTGAATCAATCTATTGGACAGTTGGAGATGGAGCTTGGTCAGTCAATAAGCATTTATTAAGCATTTACTATTTGCCAGGTACTGTGCTAAGCACTGGGATACAAATACAGGAAAGATTTTTCAAGCAGAGCCTTTTGGCCTAACATGGCCCTGAGAACAGAAACAATCCACCCACCAGGGAGGTTCCTCCACCCCCTCCACGAGTCACGCAGCCCTGAGCTGCAGTTCCTTCCTTCCCCACTAGGGGCCGCTCGGAGACACCACACAATGGGAAGATAAGGAGAGATCTGAGATCTCAAACTTTGATTTTTCGTGTCTTGTATCCCTGGTATCAAGCAAAATGCGGTATATTCACTAGATGCCTGATATATGTGGGTTGAATGAAATTCAATTCACAAATGCCAGTGTTGGAAGGAAAATTAGACCGAATACGGTCTAGGCAGTTCATTTTATAGATTAGGAAACTGAGGCCTGCAGGGAGGAAAATGATTTGCACTCGAGCCTGGTAAACTGAGGTCTCGAGATGGGGAGAAATTTGCCCAAAGTCCCACAGTAAGTCAGCGACAGAGAGAACTTTAGGGAAGACCCCTAACTCAGAGCACGACCTTGGATGCATCTCCGCTAGTGTCATCCCTCTCGGGTCACCCTGCACTTTGTCTCCTGTATACATCTGTCTCTGTCCATGCGGTCTCTTCCCCCTTCTCCTTTTTAGGACATAAGCTCTCTGAGGCTGGGGGCCCTTCGCCCATTGTGTCACTCCAGAGCACTCATGCCTCTCTTGCCCTTCTCTCCTGCCTGAGCCCTAATCTGCCGGCGCCCCCGCTCCCCAAGGAAGCCGGTAAGGGACCCAAGTTCCAGATCTTGGCCAGAACGAGGCTCCACCTCATGAGGCTAGAAGTCACCCCAGGTACTTACGACCGTCCCCGACGTGGCAAGCTGAGTTCTTTCTGCAATTAAAAAAAAAAAAAGGGAGAGAAGGTCAGACTATGGTAGCAGATGTCAGGGGTCAGAATGGCCCAAGAGGCCAAAATTCCCATCCGCCTCCCATCCCAGCCCGGTTTCCTAGTGTCAGGAATGAAGCTCGGCTCTTGGTCCAGGTCTTTCCCCAGAAATCATAACAAAATTAACACTGAATCCTTATCTATAGGAGTAACTTTCCTTACAATAGCCCTAGGAGGATTAGTATACCCATTATACAGAGCAGGAAACTGAGGCTCCAGGAGGAAGAAATGTCTGACCCTAAAACAAACAGTGAATCAGTGAGAAAACTGGAACTAGAACCATCAACCTGATGATCTTCACACACAGACTCTTTCTATTTTAAGGACTTGGGGTGGGAAGGAGGACACAGAGAGCAAGGAATGGGAAAGGGGGGGCAGGGACCACACTTTCCCTCTCCATGTCCTTCAAGTACTAGGAGAGTTTAGAAGAACTGTCCAAAAGGACGTGGTGGTAAATGGACTTCTTAAAAATGCTGAAGTTTTCCAAAAAGACTCCTGTGCAGTCATGGGAATGATTCTATGCTCTTAGGTCCCATGGGGTGTGAGATCTGTGAGAGAGAGTGTGGAGGCTGAGGAAAGTAAGTTGGCTTTGTACTGCAAGGACCTTGAGTCAAATCCTGGCCTGGCTACCTTAGCCACGATCATGGAAGCTGAAAGAACCAATGGGTTTTAAGCCCCTCCTTTTACAGAGAAGCAAACTGAGGCAGAGAAAGATAGTGTGGTTCACCCTAGGCTACACAGCTACTAAGTATCTAAGGTAGGATTTACAAGGCAAGAATCGATTCTTCTTAATTCTAACTTAGCTGCAAAGGACCTTAGAGACCATCGAGGATAACCATTTCAAGGGAGAAATGAGGCACAGAAAGGAGACTCAGCGGGCTCAGAGATTAGGACAATGCCTGCATGCAGAAGGTCCTTTACAGAATTGAAGCCTTTCCTGGTCCTCTCCCCTCCCCTCCCCTCCCACTCTGTCTTCTGCTCCAGGGATATCTTAGAGAATATTTGTTTTGTATGTGTGCTGCTGAATAGTTAACAATCAGTTCTCTAGGAAAAGAACTGGATGCAGGATATACTTTTAAATTTAATCTGCCTTGCTAAAGTTTTCCCCCCCAATTCTTCTTAAGTCTAGACAATTAACAAAAGTATAAAACAAGGCCTGTTTTGTAGTTTGATTTGGAGGTGTAAGAGTTCATAAGAAAACTGAACAGTTTCGAGTGTACCACATGTGTTTGTGTGTACACGTGCATGTGTGTACCTATTCGTGTAGTCTGCCTCAATAGCGTGTAAGTTCCCTGAAAACAGACTTTCACTTTTTTCTTTATATCCTCAGAGTCTCGCACAATGCTTGGTACACAGCAGGCACCTAATAAATGCTTGTTGCCTGGCTCAATTGCTTAGATTCTAATTCTTTGATTCCAAACCCCCAAGACTTTCTCTGCTTCGAAAGGCACAGATAGGCACAAGGATGTTTTTGGCTTTCTTTGTACGTCACCTATGATTAGCACACAGGCTCAATTTAATGCTTGTTGACTGCTTGGCCATACTAATTTGGACAAATTTCAGAGCCTGGGAGCAAGACATGCTAGTTGACTGAAGTTTAAGAATGGCTGAACTGAAAGCCCTTAACCTTTGGGAGTCCTCAGATTTTAGGAGTTAAGCCTTTTTAGCTCCAAAGCCTATAATTATGTGGAGATTATTCGAGCTCAAGGTCGCATCCACCTAAGGTCTGGGGAGGCTTCCAGGAGCAAATAGCTTTGGAACCAGACCTAGAAGGACCAGGAAGCTTTTGACAGGTGGAGATGGGAGGGAGGCAGAGAGGAAGGGAAAGGTCATTCCAGGTGAGAAAACAACTTGTATTCTGTAGGAATTCCCCCTTCTTTCCAGGCCCCCCACTCCATGATCTTCCACGATTTCCCCCACGGGGACAGGACACATGGTCCACGGGGAAGGAGGTGTTCCTACCACCCTCTCTCCACACACCCCAGGGGCCCAGAGGGTGCTTAGTGGGCTGGGTGGGCTGCTGGTTCGGGAACACAGCTATTTTTGCCTGCAGGGTTGGCTTGGTGGGCTCAGGGAGGTTCAGGGCTGCCCACATCCCAGCCTTCCTGGCAACATCCAGGGAGGCAACAGGCGTTTGCCATGGAAACCAGATGACGTCAAAGATCTCCAGTCACTGGCAGGGAGACAAAAGATCAGCTTTCCCTTTGAAGCCAAACACATGTGGGGGTGTATGTGGGGGGGATCTCTGAAGGCTCCCTCTACTGGAGCAAGGCAACTGGGGGTGTATGGCCCAAAGAAGAGAACAATGGTGGGAGAGGAATGGCCTTCACAATTAGCTCATTAGATCTTGGGCTGCATTATTCCGAGAAGCAACAAAGGACAGGACTGTCCCCTTGTGCTCTGCCCTGGTGACACAGGATGGGGAGGACTGCGTTCAGTTTTGAGGTCTCAGCTTAGTGAGGACATTGGCAAACTGGTGACTCCCCAAAAGATGTCAGTCGTGATGGTGAAGGACACAGAGAGAGCATTCAGCTCTCAGCTGCAGGAACCCAGGGAGGAGAAGACCAGATGAGGACAGGTTCCTTGCTACCTATCTTTAAGTATCTGAAAGGCCATCGAATGAAAGAAAGATTAAGGTCAGAAAAAGAAAGTTACACAGGCACAAATTTCAGTTCAGAGTGAGAAACACTTTCCTACCAAACAGAGCTGTCCCCAAGGTGGAAAGGGCTACCCTCAGGGCTGGTGGGCACCTAAAAGCAAAAGGACAATGGACTCTGATCAGTTAATTCCTGCTCAGGTCCAGGTTGGACTAGATGCCATTTTAAGTCCCTGGAAGCTCTGGCTTATCTGAAATTCCACAATCCATGAACAAACAACAAATACTCCAAGGTTATTCTCCTGCTCAATAAACTCTAATGGCTCCCTATTTCTGCTAGAACCAGAATTCTTTGTTTGACATTTAAAACATTTAAATCTTCTTCACAAATTGGTTCCTACACATCCTCTCAGACTTATTTTATATTACTCTCCATTACATACTTTCCAGTCCAACCAAAGGAGCTTTCTTGCCATTCTTCCTACATGATGTCCTGCATATCTTTGGCCAAATCATCTCCTATACCTGAATGTCCTTCTTCCTTATCTGAGCTCAGCTCAAATGTCTAGAGGAGGCCTTTTCAAATACTATAAATTAGTGGCTCCCCCAAGTCACTTTTTCTTTATAACATGAATATTAATAAATGTATGTATTGTTTTCCCCAAAAAGAATGTAAGCTCCCTGAAGGCAGGGCCTGCTTTTCCTTGTGCTTCCTCTTCCCACTAAAATAACAATCCATCTATGGAGATCTGATAATATCTCTTCTCTGCTCAAAAGTTCTCAGTAGCTCTCAAAGACAGACAGTTAAGTTCACACTTTTTGGGACACTCTGGAATAGGGCCTGCCACATAGTAGGCACTTCATAAATAAATGATTGTTCACTGATTGATTTTTTCTTTTCTTTTTTTTTTTTTTAAATCTTTTTTTTGAGGGAAGGCTGATTTTTTCTTTATCTCTTCAAGAGGCATTACTTTCAAGTGTGTAAGTCATTTAAATGATTTGCCCCTCAGTTTTTTTCTCTAACTAAGCACTTCCAAGGGCTTCCTAAAATAAACTCATTTCAAAAATAAGAATAACAATGCACATACTTCCTACTTCAGTGAGGATGAGGCAAATGCTTTGTAAATCTTGAATTGCTAGAGGAATGGGAACTATAATTATAAAGAGAAGTGCTGGGGAAGGAAAGTCACCAGGAGACAGATTTCAGCTCTGTTATAGAGAAAACAATCAGAGCAGGCAACAATAGAACAAACTGCCTCAGAAGGTGACCTCCCTGTCACTGGGGATGTTCAGACAGGGAATGGAGATCTTCCCATCAGGAATACTTCGGAGGCAATTTCTGGATTTAAATAGACATGTCTTTGGAGGTTTCTTCCACTTCTAAGCTCAGCTCTCTGCCGGCCGGGTCCCACCGACTTCCAGTCCATCACAATCCATCTGGTCTTTGTTTCCCCAAACCCAAACACGGATGACAGGAGTAATTCTGCTTTGCGGGGGTCCTGGCCGGGCCGGAAGGGGAAGCCTGGCGGGGGAGGGAAGGCTCGTCCGCTCCTGCTCCGGAGACCACAGGCCTGTTTATTTTCTCAGCCCCCTCCCCGGTCTCGGCGGGCTCCGGGACGTCACTGCAGGCCCCTTCTCTAAGGACAGACCCTGACGGAGTGCAGGGCCGCGTCTGAGGCCAGCATCTGCCGCGCTTCCCGATCTGCCGGCCCGGACTGTCAGGTCCACCGAGGGCTGGCCAGAAAGGGAGTTTATGAACTGACCGGATCTGACCAGCGCCAGCTTTCAGACAGGTGCCTCGGAACGATCTGATTGGCTGGGACCCAGGCACCTCTGAACACGATTGGAGGAGACTCCGGGGCTTACTGTGCCCCTAGGGAAGAGGTCCGAAGTCATTCAGCGGTAAACAAACACACGTGTCAGCCCCGGGAAATGTCGGAGCCCTCGTTACCGTAAAGGCCCTAAGAGCTTGGCATACCAGGATCTAGGGCGGGGCGGAGAAACTTGGCTGGCACGCGTGCACCCCCAAACACATGCACGTACCATACACGTGCGCACACAGACTGTGCACATGCCTCCAGCACGCAGGACAGCTTCTCAGTCACTGTCACTCAAAAAGACATTGATTAAAAAGCTTACTGTGTGCCAGACACCGAGCTAAGCGAAGAACATCAAAACCTCACCCCCCCCCCCAGTTTCTGTTCTCAAAGAGTCCAGTTAATGGGGAACACAACATACAAACAGTTGTGTACACAACGTGCAACGTGAAAGATATCAGTTGGAGACAGATCTCAAAGAAAGGCACTAATCAATATTTATTAAGTGCCTTTATGTACACTACAGTTGTGTGACCCTGGGAAAGTCACTTAACCCTGTCTGCCTCAGTTTCCTCATCTGTAAAAAGAGTCGGAGAAGGAAATGGCAAACCAAGATACTGATCTTTACAAAAAAAAAAAAAAATCCGACAAACCCATATGGGCTCACAAGGAACTGGGCATTGTACTAAGAGCTGGAGAAAAAAAGGGGGACAACAGATAGCCATCTGCCTGGGGGGGGTGGACAACATGAAACAAATCTATACAAAGCAAGCGGGATATTAGTAAACAGCTGACAGAGGGAAGGCACTGGAAATAAGCCTTGGGGAAGACTTCTTAGAAAGGTGGGATTTGAATTGGGACTTGAAGGAAGCCAGGGAGCTCTGTGGTCAGAGCAGAGAAGGGAAGCATGGAAGGCATGGGGCCTGTCAGGGAAAACCAATAGTTGGAGGGTCTTGTTCATGGAACAGACAGGAGGCCAGAGTTGCTAGACTGAGCAGTGTGGTTGGAGAAATAGGAACTAAGGGGCCTGGGAAGATAGGAGGGGGTGGGTTATGAAGAGGGAGCAGGAAAGACTTCCTACAGAAGGAGAGATTTTAGGTGAAACTTCAGAGTCTCTTTGTCTCCAGCCTTTCTGCCCCAATCTCTGTACCCATCCCCCCTTCCTCCCCAATCCAATTCGTTTTCATGGCTCATTCATCCGCATATCTCACACTCACACCCACTGAGCCACCACCCTAGGCCCAACCCTCCCTGCAAGATGGCAATAGCCTGCCAGGTGTCTCCTTGCTTTCAGGCTAACCCCTTTCCAATCACTCCTCCAAGCATCTGGCCAGAGAATCTCCCTGTCAGATTCAAGTCCAATCAGGTCACTTTCCAGTACAAACATTTCAGGAGTTCCCTATTACCTCGAAGGAAAAATAAAATTTTCTCAGCATGGAATAACCCTCTTTTTAGTGAAAAGAGCAGCAGATTTGGAGTATGAAGACCCTCGTTTAAATCTCAGATTTGTCACTTCTTAGATGTCTGATCTCAAGCAAATCGTTTTATCCGTGGGGCCTTAGTGTCCTCATCTGTAAAATGAGGGGAGAGTTGGGCTAAGTAACCTCTCTAAGGGTCCTTCCAGCTCTAGTTCTAATGCTCTTTTCCTGATTTTCTCCCCAAGGTAACTGGAGTTGTGTAAATTGTCCAAAGTCACTAGTAGTGTTAAATATCTGAGGCTGAACTCAAATCCTCTGTATTCTAGAGCCAGTGCTCTAACCAATTGACTATCTAGCTGCCCTGTTCTAGGATCTTTGGATCCTACCTCTCCAGGCTTATTTCAAGCATTCATTCAAGCACTTATTAGGTGCCTATTGTGTGCAAGGCACTAGACTAAGGCTGTAAAGACAAAAATAATATCCTCTTTGCCTTAGGAGGCTTATGTTCTAATCAGAGGAAGGGAATAAAATAAAGACAGATAATTACATCAAAATATTTACAAAGTAATGTACAGTGGAGCCCAGCTAGAAGCCAGAGGTAGGGGAACAAGAGCATTTCAGACATGGAGAAAGCCTAAGCAAAGACTTGGAGATGGGAGATGGAATACAGCAAACAAAAAGCAAGCCAGCTTAGCTGGAACATCAAGTTCGGGGAAGCATGACGGGACTCTCCGTTCCAGCCAAACTGGACTGCTCTGCTTCCCAAACCAACATACTGTCTCCCGCCTCCATGCATTCACACAAGCTGTTCCCCACGCCTCTGATGGGTTCCTTTCCTCCTCTCTGCCTTTCAAAATCCTTTCTTCCTTCAAGGAAGGTCTAGCTCAGGTCAGTCCCCTTGTGAAGCTTTCTCTGATCCTTCCCAACCTAAAGTTTCCCCTCCTTCTTCACATTTTCCAAGAATACTTTGTCACAATTTCTCTTTTGTCCCATCACACCCAAGTATGATATCATTCTTCTCTGCGAACATGTCGGATCTGCCCAGTAGAATTTTGGAGGAATTGTTTACTCCGGGTGCCTAGCACACAGAAAGCACTCAACAGCTATTTAGTGAACTGAATTCATAAACAAAACACAGAAAAACACAGGGACAGAATATACAGGCTGGCCAAGTCAACAAACATTTCTTAAGTGCCTACTATGCACCAGGCACTGCACTGATGATACAGAGAAAGACAAAAATAATCTCGAGTTGTCCAGAAGCTTGCAGTCTAATGGGGGCAGAGGGAGGCAAACAGTCAGGTACAGATAAGATAGAGACAGGATAAATTGGAAATAATCAATACAGGGAAGGCACTCAGGCTGGGAAAGGCTTCTTGCAGAGGGTGGGATCTGAAGGAAGCCAGAAGGCAGAGATGAGGAGGGGGGAATTTCAGGAACAGAGGGACAACCATCTGGCATTTGACATCTTTGTCTTTGTAGATAGTGTTAATACTACCTACAAAGACATTGGAACTGAGACTCAGTAGAGATTAAATGACTTGCTTAAGATCATCCAGCTAGTAAGCATCAGGATTTCAATCCAGCTCTTCCTGAAGGGGCTGAGACCAACATTTTATCCAGGGGGTTATGCTTTCTCTCACACACATGCTCACACAGATCTGTAAACATATGGCTTTGTAAACACACGTATATAAATCTACATAAGTACCACTAACATTATTTTTGACTACTGCACACATATACATAAACAATATGCTACAAAGTCCACGTAGGAGCTCTCTGAGTGGAGATGCTCTTCCCCAAATCTCTATGTAAGGAAGGCACCCAGTCCAGCAATCTCTTATTTCTCATCTCACTGTATGTAATTTTCCAGACTTTTTTTTTTTATCATCCCCCGCCCCCTTCCTCACTCCCCTTTCAGCTTCCTGTTGGGTGTTGTTTTCCCCCATTAGATTGTTTTAAATTCAATTTTATTTTTAGTTTCAAATTCTCTCCCTCTCCCACACTCCCCTAGCCATTAGGAAGGCAAGAAAAATAGAATCCATGACAAATATGTATAGTCGTGCAGACAAATTTCCACATTAGCCAACCCCATTGGATTGAAAGCCCCTTGAGAGCAGGGGTTATCTTTCTTTTACCTAGTTGTATTCCTTGACTTAGACCATGCCTGGCACATAATAGGTGCCCAATTTTTTCCCCCTGCGGCTGGGGTTAAGTGACTTGCCCAGGGTCACACAGCTAGGAAGTGTTAAGTGTCTGAGGCCAGATTTGAACTCGGGTCCTCCTGAATTCAGGGCTGGTGCTCTATCCACTTCGCCCCCTAGCTGCTCCAATAGGTGCTCAATTAATGCTTATTGACCTACTGCCTAACATAGCTATTCACACATGGCTAAACAAGGGGAAGACAAATGTTCAAAAGGAGCCTGGACGTATTACAGAAAGGATTTGACACTCCAGAGTTCTAAATCTTCTCTTTTCTTGCACCTAGTATCATGTCTGGCAATAGAGGGCATTTAATACATGCTTATAGAATGGACTCCTGTTCAGGTATGGTGTTGGACTACATGTCCTCTAAGGGCCTTTCAGCACTGGAATTCTGGGATTCTAACATCCTGAGAGCAAAGGACATTAATCAACACTTTCAGTCTCCAATCTATTCAGATACCAATCAATTAACCGACATTTACTAAGCCCTTCCTGTATGCCAGGCACTAGGTACAGGCTGTTCTATTGTCTCTCCATAATCTCTCCTAAGGAGAAATCCAGCTGCCATGGGTTCAAGGTTATTTCTGTGCTAATGACAGCCAGAAGTATTTATCTGGTCTCAGGCTCTATTCAGAGCTTTGTTCCTGCATCACCCTTTGCCTATTGGGCATTTCAAACTGGACATCTTGGAAACATTTTCAGTTCCACATGTTTGAAATTCACCTCAGTAATTCTCTCCTAAACTTTGCTGAGATCACCATCAACATTCTTTGAATCAACTGATCTTTGTCATCACCTTGGTTTGCAACTTTGGGGTCTTCCTCAATTCTGAATTCTTCCTCACCTCCAATTTCCCATCAGTGATTACACTTCTCTAACATCTCTCTTACCTGATCCCCTTCTCCCCCCCCCCCAATTCAGGTCCTTAGCACCTCATGCAGAAATAGCTTCTTACTTAGTTCCTCTTGTTCAAGTCTCTTTCCTCTCCAATTCATGCTCTACACAGCTGCTACACTGACTACTAGCCATGTCACTAACCTACTCAACAAACTCCTGTGGCTTGTTATTGCCTTGAAAATCAAATACAAACTTCTATGTTTAAGCACTTTACAACTCTTCCCCAACATATCTTTCTAACCTTATTACAATGCTCCTCACAGACTCTACAATCCAGTCAGATTGTTCCTCATACACTATTCCCCATCTTCTATCTTTGAACCTTTGTCCCGGCTGTCCCTCAAGCCGAGAACACCCTCCCTTCTTATGTTTGACTTTTAAAATCTCTAGTTTTCTAGAGTTTTCAGCTCAAGGTGAAAATCCTGCATGAAACCTATCCTGATCTGCAATGCCCTCCCGAATCCCCTTTACCTCCCTCAACTTCCTACCATAATTACCTGGTATTTACTTTGTATCCACTTTATATATGTATCTATTATCCTCCCTCTTCTTCTTCTTCCCCCCTCCAAGCTCACTTACATGTGTCTTTGTATTCCCAGTGCTATCTAAGTCATATTTAAGTCCATAACAGATTTGGTGATTGATTGTTGGGAACACTATAGCCTGAAGATCATGGGGGAAACAGACCCATAGAATCTGAGTTCTAGACTCTCAGGATTTTTTAAGAGACTTTCTCCCCTCCCAATTCCCCCCCCCAAAAAAAAAAAAAGGATCCAGTCCAACTCAGGGCTGAGTTTGGATAACCTCTGCAGCAAGTGGTTATGTGGGGCTGGGCTTGGAGCTGTCCAGAAGCCTTCCAGGCCACTCTGGGACATTTCATTATTAGGGTTTTTCTTGCCATGACTCTAAACCTGCCTCGGTGCACTTCCCCTAAGAGTTGTCACTTCTGCTCTAAGAGACCAAGAGAATGAGCCTAATTTCCCTTGCACTCATTTCAGATTTTTGATATCTGCCCTCCTTCTTCTAGGCATGACCTCGCTCTGCCAGGGATGGATCTTAGGACCAGGAGAAGGGATTTCTGGAAGATTCTGTGGTTGAAACATGATTTAGAGGGTCTAGAATACTTTCCTTGAACAGGCTGAGCCCCTCCTAAGTCTAATTTGACTTCAGTATTTTCCATTCCAATCCAATCTTTCTCTACTTGAACACTGAGAAAATGATTTTTTTTTTTTTTTTTGCCCAGTTTTTGTTTGTCAGGATCTACTTTAAAGGGGAGAAACGGTGGTGAAAGAGGAAACTCAGATACAAATTCAGAGGAAGACCTAAGTTATTGACATAAGGACACTTCCCTGAGAACAGGAAGCTGGTGCAAAGGAAAGATGAATAGATAGGAGACCCGGGCTGCAGTCCTAATTTTGACACTAATCTGTCCTGTGCTCATGAACAAGTAATACCTATCCCTTTTCGGGGCCCTCAGTTTTCCCCTTTGTAAAATGAAAAGTGTAGTTCCTGTTTAGCTCCGAGGATTGTTATGGGTGCTGACGAGAGAACTGAGAGAATGCTTTGTGAGGTGCTATGCAGGTGTGAGATTAGGGAGTCAGGGCCGGGGAGTGCACGGAGGGCAATGCCAGCCTGATGCTGGGCACAGCCCCGTTGGGAGGGCAATGCCAGCCTGATGCTGGGCACAGCCCCGTTGGGAGGGCATAGCAGGAAACTGGTACATGAAGGGATGGCTGAGAGCGGCAGAAAGGAAATTGGGTAACTTCATAATTTTACTGCCTGTGGTTAGATTTGCTTGGCCCAGACCACACCCCTGGGGCTCTGCCTGGGCTAAGGGAAGTCCTTGAGCCTTTCGCCCTCCAAGGTTTGTGGGGAGGGTCTCAGGACGGATTCCCTCAGTCCCCGGCTCTCTTCACAACTCTCCTCTATTACCCAAGTCTCTCTTTCAGTCCTAGGATTCACTCCTCCTGCTTCAGAGCCCCTTTAATCACCCCACCCCTACCCTGCAGGTAAACTGAAGACAGATTCCAGCTTAGGGAAGGTGGGAAGGGGATCCCAACATTTCTGTCCCTAATCTCTAGTTTTATTGTTCCCTCGGAGTTTCTGATCTTCCATCTTCTATCGCCTAAGCTCCCGAGCCCCTTTTTCCTCAGCTTCTTTCCATACAATCTCCCGTAAAGGTAAACTGAGGCAAGGGTCCAGAAACAAGAAGTCCTAATTAGGGCGACGCGGGCGGGACCGGGTTCCTGAGCCCCAGACCCTTCCAGACGCTTGGATGAAACCAGAACTACGCCGAAGGAGGGACCCAGTCCACACCCACCTCCCTTTCTCCAGCCCCAGCTCCCCAACAGCTAAAGGGACGCTCCCTTCTATCCCCCCTCCCGCCCTTAACCCGGTGCATTGTGGGCGGGGAGAGTGCCTCCCCTTTTCCCTCTCCCCCGGGCGGGGCTCCGGCCAGGCTCACCTGCAGCCCCCGGCGCCTCAGGATGCTCGGTTCGTCCATGGAGCCGGCTGTCCTCCGCGGCAGCTGGCGGCCCGCACTCTCGGCTCCCGCTCCCGCTCCCGCTCGGGCTCCGCGCTCGCCTCCTTCCTGCGCGATTGGGCTGCGGCGGGTCAGCTGATCCTCCTCGGACCCTCCCGCCTGCGGCCCCCAAACCCTGGAAGCCCCGGCACGGGGGAGGGCCCCGGAGAGGAGGGGGCGAGAGGGAGTCAGAGAAAAGAGAGCTTGGGGCCCCGAAGAGAGGGGCGGAACTAGGGGCAGGCTGGCGACGCAGGGCCCCAGGGCGCACTTTCCTGGACATGCTCCCTTGTGATCCCCGCCGCATCCAGGGCAGGAAGAGGCAGGAAGGGACTATTTCCCCCCATTTTCCAGAGAAGGAAAACTGTGACCGGAATGGAGAAGGGGATTGACTGTCCACCACTATAACAACAAAAGAACGTTTACCTACCTCTCTTTGCGCAGAATTTCCTTCCTGGAAAGTCCCGGACCGAGATCGACTTTGGTGCGACCTCGAACAAACCTTGCGTCTCTGGGCCTTGCTTTCCCTCCCTCTCCCAAATACAAGGATTGGTGGCCCAGCCGCCTTTGGCAAGGTCCCTCCCAGCTCGGAGGTTCCCGACACTCAGGGTTTGGGGTTCATAGAATTTGGAACTGGGATCCTCATTGTCACATGAAAAAATTGCGACCATGAGAGGCTGTGTCACTTACGCAAAGTCCCGCAGGTCGTGACTATCAGAACCCCTCCCCTGAATTCAGGCTCTCAGCCCCCGGACTCTGGACCTGACACGTGAACTTGCATCTTAACTCGCCGAGAACCGGCCACCTTGTCACTGCTCTGTCTCCCTCTCTCCTCCCGCCTTCTAGTCTGAGTGACCTTGTCTTGTCCCTTAGGAAGTAAGCGCCTGGAGGGCAGGCTCCGTCTTGCTTGTTTGTATTTGTATCCCTGTCCTAACATAGCTGTAGGAACTTAGTCAATGCTTAAGAAATACTTTCCCTTCTTCAACTTCTTTTTCTCTTCTCCCTCCTCCCCCTCCGCCTCCTCTCTTCCTCTTCCTCCTCCTCCTTCTCCTCCTTTTCCCCTTTCTGCTCCTCCTTCTTCTCCCTCCTCCTCATCGATATTATTATTCCCACATTCATTTCAACAGGCTGTTTTGAGAGTGAAAAACTCCCTGGCTCTGGCATCAAAGGAACCAGATGCAAATCCAGTCTCTGATATTTACTATTATGGGATCATTTGCTGATTCTTCTTCCATAAAATTCTGGGTTTAGACCAGATGCTCTCTGACTCCGGTCCTTCCCAGCTCTGTACCAGTGTCCTGTGATAGCACAGTTATCATTCAGTCCCATCTGACTCTCATGACCCTACTGAGGATTTTCTTGCCATAGACACTAGTTCCTCATTTTCTTTTCCAGCTCATTTGACAGATGAAAAAACCAAGGGCAACAGGGTGAAGTGATTTGCTCGGGATTACACAGTAGTAAGTGTAGAAGGCTGGACTTCAATTCAGGGCTTCTGACCTCTAGCCTTAGCACTTCACCCCACTGTGTCATCTAACTAACCCTATTTTGTTTTTGAGATCAACTTCCCAACTTAGTATAGAATGCAGGGAAAATTGCTAGGGTGAGAAGGCAAAGGTTAGCCTTCAGACTCTGCCACTTGCTTACCTGTGTGACCAGCCAAGTTATTTTACTTCTATGGGCCTCAGTTTCCTCTTCTGTAAAATGGGATTGGTACTAGATGACCTGTAGAATCTTTCCCAACTCTAAGTCTTACTGGGTAATTGGTTCCCAGGCTCCTCAATCCTCCCATGCTGGGGGTTCTAAGCTGCTTAAAGACAGGAACAGTAGTCCTTATTATTGGCTAATCTTGGTTAACTAAACCCAAGAGTCTGACTGTGAGAAACTGGGTCAGGCCTCCATGTGATGAGGCAAAAGTTCCCAGATGCCAGACCAGAGAGGTCCCTTTTGGAGTCCTTTCAGGAGCTACTTAATGAAAGGCCCTTGAAAAGTCCTGAGACTCTCCTTTTATTGACTTCATTTATATTTATATGTGCTGTTTATGTTATATATCATTATTAGTGTTATTGTTGACAGCTAGGTGGCTTAGTAGTTAGAGTGCTGGATCTCAAGTCAAAAAGACAAGTTCATATCTGAATCGCAGACTCTTATTAGTTGTATGATCCTAGCCAAGTCACTTTACCCTGTCTGCCTCAGTTTCTTCATCTGTAAAATTAGCCAGAGAAGGAAATGGCAGATTTGCCAGTATCTTAGCCAAGAAAACCCTAAATGGTGTCACAAAGAGTCCCTGATATGGCTGAACAAGTATTACTATAATTTATTTATTCAGGAGGAAATTTCTTATTGAAATCATTTTGAAATGGTGATGGTTACATATTTGTCTTTTATATATTAATTGAATAAATTTAAAATAACCTAATACATGGAGACTATCTTGATCCCCATGGCTGCTGGTGTTCTTCAAAATCATCTGGCATGTTGATGAAAGGACCTTAGACAAGTAACTTAATCTCTCAGTGCTCTAGGCAATTCTAAGACTGTAAGTTACAGAGATGGTGCCAGAGACATTTCTCACCTGGATCGATCTGCCTATATTGTGAGCACTTTGAGGGCAGAGACTTGTCTTTTGCCCACCTTTGAATCCCTGGGGCTGAACACAGTGCTCAGCACGTAGTAGGTGCTTGATAAATGTTTAGTGATTGACTGAATTTTGTCTTTGTATCTCCAGATATCTCCAGAGCATGGTACCTGGCATGTTGTTCAGGCTTTCAGTCATGTCCTCCAACTCCTCATGATCCCATTTGGGATTTTCTTGGCAAAAATATTGGTTTGCCATTTCCTTTTCTTGCTTATTTTATAAATCAGGAAATGGAAGCAAACAGGGTTAAATGACTTATGGAGATTCATACAGCTAGTTAAATGGCTGAGGCTGGATTTCAATTCAGGTCTTCAGAGCTCTATGTGGCATCTCTAGTGACTTAGATCCAGCTCTCCCAACAGGGCTATTTGATATGTAATTGGAGAGGAGAAGTGTCAGTGGGTCACAATGGGTTCTACTGCCTACTTCTTCCAGGTTAAAAAAAAAAAAACTCAGCAAACATTTATTAAGCACTTACTAAGTGCCAGGTATGGGGCAACTGCTTTGTCTGGAGCCCTTATGGAAGAGGGCAGTGAAATAATGCTGAATGGTATCAAATTGTGGAGAGACTTGAATGCCAGAAAATAATAAAAGTTTTTGAATTTGATTCCATTTACCATAGGGACATATTGAAGATTATTGAGCAGAGGAGTGCCATGATCAGATGAGTGATGGATTGAAGGGGGACAGAAAGGGCTTTCTGCTTGCTGGGGGCAGCATGATACCAATAGGAGGGAAAAATCAATAAAGGCATTTGCATGACTGATACCATTTTTTAGACTCAGGATCCCAGAACTACAAAGGAGGTCAAAGGTCACTTAGTTCAATCCTTTTATCCAGCATAGAGATGCTCTCTATATGTCCCTGATTGGGGGGTGGGGAGGACTATCATTCAGCCTCTGCTTAAACATTCTCAGAAGTAGATCCTTCCATTGATGGACAGATCCGATTGTTAGAAAGGTATAGCTGGAATCTGCCTCTGGATAATCCCCCTCACTCCTTACTGGTCCTAGTCCTGCCCTCTGGGGCCACACAGAACACTCTTGCTCATAAAGACAATGATAGCATCCCCCCTCTTCTCTGGCCCAAAAAGTATCAAGGGCACACACCTATTTTGCATTTAAGCTGGGTGATTTGGCTAAACACTGGCCAATCATTCTCATTGGCTTGTGAGAGAGAGGATGGACCCTTGATCCCATTTCCACCTGGGCTGCCCTTTGCTCCAAGTACAGCTTCCCTCTCTTCTTCCCTCCTCCTCCCTGCCCTCCCTTCCAACCAAGATAAAGGCCCTCGATTGTTCCTGCCTGGGCACTGGGTGAATGGTCCTCTGTCCGACTACACTGGGCACCCTGGCTCCCGGGGACATTGGCTTCTTGTGAGCTCTGAGCTCATACAGGCCTTCTGGGCCTAGCTCCTCCCTGGGCAGGGCTGCTCCATCCTGGGCCAGGCAGCATCAGAGGGGCCCTGAGCCAGGCGTTCAGACTTTAAAAGGGAAACCATTCCCAGTCCCACTCTTGCCTCTGTGTGGCTCTGTGCCCAGGTTAGGGTGCAGGCAGGGCAAGGGGTGGAGGCCATTCCAATTCTTTTTCAGGAGAGTTTTAGACAATTGTTTAATCTATTGACTGACTTCAAAGGACCTTGCTCATGAATATACAGTTCCCCTTATCTCTCAGATTGATTTGTTACTCAAAAGCATCCCCCTTCCTTAGTCTGCCAATGGAAACTATATCCCAATCATCCTGTCTCTATATTCTACTAAGAGAAACAATACCTGATTATTCAAACTCTTCCCTCTTCTCCCTTTCTTTCTACTTCAATGGCAATAATCAAACTGTACCAAGTCTTCTGACCCAAACTCTAAATGCGCACTTCCTTGTTCCTATGGAAACCGTATCTAAACCATCAGATGTGATAATAATTGTAAAGCTCAGCACCTGACACATAGGAAGCACTACAGAAAGGTTGGCTGCTACTACTACTACTACTACTATTACTATAACTACTGATGCTATTACTGTTACTTTTATTACTACTTTTTACTACTACTGCTATTACTACATCTACAATTGTTGCTGCTATTACTATTACTGCTACTTATTACTACTTCTATTGCTGCAGCTACTACTATTACTGTTGCTATTTCTACTTCTATTCTGCTGCTACTACTATTATTACTTCTATTATTGATGCTACTACTATTACTGCTACTATTTCTACTTCCATTCTGCTACTATTACTATTACTGTTACTGTTATTGCTACTACTACTATTGCTCCTATTTCAACTTCTATTATTGATGCTACTACTATTACTGCTACTATTTCTACTTCCATTCTGCTACTATTACTATTACTGTTACTATTATTGCTACTACTACTATTGCTCCTATTTCATCTTCTATTATTGATGCTACTACTATTACTGCTACTATTTCTACTTCCATTCTGCTACTATTACTATTACTACTTCTATTATTGCTGCTACCACTATTACTACTACTTATTATTTCTATTGCTGCTGCTACTATTATTACTGTTACTATTGCTACATCTATTGCGACTACTAGTATTATTACTGCTACTATAACTACTTTTACTTTCAATGCTACTATTACTATTACTCTTGCTACTGCTGTTTCTGCTACTGTTACTGCTACTACTGATATTGAGGTATTCTGCTGAATCCTTTTCAGGGCTGCTTTCCACCTCAAATGTCCATCTAATTCATTCAATTCTCACCAAGCCGATCCAAATCTTATTCCTGAGTCAGAAACTTGCAAAGTTCAAACTAAGAAAAGAAGTGAGCAGACTTCAGTCTAGATATCCTCATTTTAGGAACACTGAAAGCCTGAAAACTTGGTCTCCAGTCTGATCTGTCCTTGAAAACCAGGCACAATATAGCACTCAAGAAAACAGTAGAAAGACACACAAGCTCAGTCCAACTATCTTCCCCTGCCCCAATCCCCAGAAGTGAGTAGAGCCCAAACCTAATGGTGGCTCTGAAAGATGAGGAACTCTTGTGAGAGAATTCAGGAGGAATCACATCCAAATATTAACCTGAAATTAAGTTTGGCAAATAAAGGGCAGCTTGACGAAATCAGAGCTGTCTATATGCTTTTCTTGGAGTGATTTCAATCCTGGAGAGCCTTGTAAAGCAGCTGTGTATTTCTTAATCAAAACTAATCTAGATAACAAGCTTGTATGCTTCCCAAAAGGAATGAATGAGAGGCTCATGACAATGGGATTGTCACTTGCAGGAAAGCACCATGACACCATCATCCATGTATATGCTCTTTCCATGAGGAACCCTGATGAGGTCAAAGAAAAATTTTATGACGATATGGATACCCTTATCATCAGTGTGTCAAAAGGGAAGAAGCTTATAATTCTGGACCACTTTAATGCTAGAGTAAGCTCAGATTACCAGACATGGCAAGGAGTCCTGGGGAGGATTGAAATTGGAAACAGCAATAGGCATTGGTCACTTACTACTGAAGACTTATGAATTGCATGACCTTCTTATCACCAGTGCTATCTTCCATTTACCTAAACTCAATAAAACTTTATAGCAGCAAACATTACATTTATTGGATTATATCATTATAAGGAGAGGAGAGAGATAGGATGTGAGAGTAATAAAGACAATGTGCAGTGCCGAATGCTGGATCAGTCATAGATTTACAAAAGAAGTGGCCCCAACATAAGAAGAATACCAAAGGATTTAATAGCAACAGATTAGATTTCTTCTCTAAAGGGGAATACTTTGTCGTATTAATACTTTGTTGTTCACTGAGGGAAAGCTGAGCAAACACATGGTTGGGACAGTGAAGCAAAACAAAGAGTGGGCAACTTGCAGAGATTTGGTTTTAAGCCCTAAAGTTGCTCATCTATTCTTGTAAACCAAGATTGACTTGATGAAATTGATGAGGAAATTTGGGAGTAGCTAAATTAAAAGTGAGAATTCCATAACAGGATAGGTTTATCTTTTTCTAAGAAAGCAGAGTAAAGAGCAAGTGATGCAGGATTCTTTTTTTTTTTTTTTTAATTTTATTTTTTTTTAATTATATATATATATATATATATATATTTTATAATATTATCCCTTGTATTCATTTTTCCAATTTACCCCCCCTCCCTCTATTCCCTCCCCCCGACGACAGGCAATACCATACATTTTACATGTGTTACAATATAGTCTAGGTACAATACATGTGTGCGAATATCATTTTCTTGTTGCACAATAAACAATAGAATACGAAGGTACATGCAACCTGGGCAGACAGATATTAGTGCTAACAATTTTCATTCCCCTCCCAGTGTTTCTTCTCTGGGTGCAGCTACCTCTGTCCATCATTGATCAACTGGAAGTGAGTTGGATCTTCTTTATGTTGAAGATTTCCACTTCCATCAGAATACATCCTCATACAGTATTGTTGTTGAAGTGTACAGTGATCTTCTGGTTCTGCTCATTTCACTCAGCATCAGTTGATTTAAGTCTCTCCAGGCCTCTCTATATTCCTCCTGCTGGTCATTTCTTACCGAGCAATAATATTCCATAACCTTCATATACCACAATTTACCCAACCATTCTCCAACTGATGGACATCCATTCATCCTCCAGTTTCTAGCTACAACAAAAAGAGCTGCCACAAACATTTTGGCACATATATGTCTCTTTCCGCTCTTTAGTATTTCTTTGGGATATAATCCCAGTAGTAGCGCTGCTGGGTCAAAGGGTATGCACAGTTTGATAACTTTTTGGGCATAATTCCAGATTGCTCTCCAGAATGGCTGGATTCTTTCACAACTCCACCAGCAATGTATTAGTGTCCCAGTTTCCCCACATCCCCTCCAACATTTGTCATTATTTGTTCCTGTCATCTTAGCCAATCTGACAGGTGTGTAGTGGTATCTCAGAGTGGTCTTAATTTGCATTTCTCTGGTGATGCAGGATTCTTGGTTCAGTAAGAAGGCAGATGAAATTCAGTTTTACACTGAAAGTAATGCTCAAAGGACTTTTATGAGTCCCTGAAGGCTTTTTATAGGCCAAAAACCTATGGTGTACTTCAATTTCTCATGCCGGTAATTCCACATTAATTAGTGATAAGGACATAACCCTGGAGAGGAGGACTGAATGCTTCCAGACTATCACCAATAAATGCTGAAGCCATTGACTATCTCAGGATGAAGTCAACCCCTCTCTAATCAAACTTCCAACTGAAGAAAAGATTTTGAATGCTATTAGGCTCTTCCCAGAGAGCAACACATCTGTTGATTCTATTCCAGCTGAGATCTACAAGGCACGGGATGCATTGCTCATATAAAAGCTGACTGAAATCTTTTGGGTAATATGGCAAAAGGAGGTTATCCCTGAAGAGTTCAAGGACACTTCTATTGTCCATTTCTATAAAGGAAAAGAAATAAATAGTGCTGTGAGAATCATGGGAGCAGGAGTCTCTCTTTTAGTCATTGCTGGCAAAATTCTTGCCAAAGTCCTCCTTCATCTGGAAAATGATCATCTCCCAGAGACCCAGGCTGGCTTTAGAAAGGGCTGAAGAATGGCTGATATGATGTTTGCTGCTTGATAACTCAGGGAGAAATGCCAAGAACAAAACAGAGGTCTGGACATAGTGTTCATTGATCTGACAAAAGCCTTTGATATTGTCAATCAACGTGGGCTTGTGGAAGATCATAGCAAAATTTGGTTATTCAAAGAAGATTATCAATATTGTATGTCAATTTCATGACAGGATATCTAGTGGAATATTGGATGATGGACAATTGTGCTTTTCCAGTTGCCAATGGAGTGAAATAGGCCCTGTGCTTGTACAGTTTTTAGTATGATGTTTTCAGAGATGTTGTCAGAAACTTTCAATGACAATGAAAATGGTCAAGGTCAATTTACCACACTTTTGGTAAATTATTTAATTTGAAAAAGCTATATGATAGGACTAAAGTGAAAAGGGAATTGGTGTATGACTTTTTGTTCACAGGTTGTTCACTCAACTCAGATTCTGAGACCGAAATGCAACAAAGTATGGATTCATTTTCTGCTACTTATGTTAATTTTGACCCAAACAAACAGAGGTTCTCTACCAGCCAGCACTGTACTATCCATCCATGGAACCCTTGGTTACAGCAAATGGAAAAGTTTTGAATACTGTGGATAAGTTCACTTTGACATTATACTTTCCAGGGATATATACATTGATAATAAGATTGACACATGCATTGCCAGAGTTAGCTCAATATTTGGGAATTTCTGAAAATATGGGAGTTATTAGGCTGATTACCAAACTGAAGGTCTGCAGAGCTATTATGTTGATCTCATTGTTGTGTGTTTGTGAAACTTGGACAGTCTATTAGTACCATTCCAGGAAGCTAAATGGCTTCCATTTGAAATGTTTTAGGAAGATTCTGAAGACCACCGGGCAGGATAAGATAAAATCTTTTTTCGAACTACACTGCCAAGCATTCCAATGCTGTGGAGAGAACAACTCTGTTGGGTTGGCCACATTGTCTAAATGGCAAATATATGCTCGTCAAAAAGATTGTTTTATGGAGAACTCACACAGGGCAAGCACTCAAATGGAGATCAAGAGAAGTGATACAAGGACACTCAAAGTATTTCTGAAAAACTCTGGAGTTGATTATTAGGCATGGAAGACATTGGCATAGGACTACTCAACATAGGATGCCCACATCAAAGAAGATGCTGTGTTCTATGAGCAAACAAGAATTGTAGTAGCTCAAAAGAAACGTAAGATGCACAAATTGAGGAACATCTCCTTTACAAATGTTCATATGGATTATTTGTGTCCAACCTGTGGTAGAGTCTTCCAAACTTCTATTGGTCTGATCAGCCACCATTGGACACACTGTACATTGACACCAAAAGAGAGATGTCATTTCGATGCTTTTTGAGCACAAAGGGCAACAACTAACTATATTTACTTCTATTATTATTTCTAGTACTGTTAATGTTGTTGAGTCATTGAGTTGTATTGTTGATATTAAGTTAGGTCCAACTCTTTATGACCCCGTTTGGGGTTTTCATAGTAAAGATACTGGAGTGGTTTACTATTTCTTCTTCCAACTCATTTTACAGAGGAGGAAACTGAGGCAAACAGGGTGAAGTGACTTGCCCAGGGTCCCACAACTAGTAAGTGTCTGAAGTCAGATGTGAATTCAGGAAAAGAAATTTTCATTGTTTCAGGGCCTGCCACTCTATCAACTATAAGCTGCTGTTGTTGGTACTATTGCAGCTGCTACTGATGAGGTAGCAGGGAACCTCAAAATGATGAGGTAACTTGAACCAAATCATGAGGTAAATACCTAATAATGAAGTATATACCTCAATAGAATTACAAAGTTAAATCAGGTCTAGTGGGGGCGAGAGGCCCCTGTAAATTTACAGGCCGAAAACCTAGATGGGTAAAAAGATGTTTATTGCCAGGTTTGGAAGCAAGGTTAAGGTCTGGTTAGTAAAAGGCATTAGATAGAGGAAGATATACGCCGAAAGCGGCGGGGACAGAGAATCTCTGATGCAAGCATCTTAGCTGGCATCTTTCAAATCTCTGAACCCAAGATGATTCTAGCTTTGCTCTTTTTATCTACTTGAAGAAGTAATGGGCGGAGCTCAGGTTAATTCCTTGAAGGCCAGATTTTTGGCGGGCTTTATCCAAGCCAGCTCAGATCCGGTGGGGGGGCTGGGTACAGCCCAAACTAGTTCTGACCAGATCTTGTATCAAAGGGGGCTGAAAACCCAAACCAATTAGGGGCTGGGTACAGCCCAAACTGGATCAGATACAGATCTTTTCCCTTAGGAATATCTAGTCCCAAAGGTAGATCAGACAAGGAATCTTAAAGGGGCTACGCCCACTACACTACTATTATTACCAATACCATTACTGCTACTGCCATAATTACGAAGGCAGCAAGGGAGCCCTAACTTATGGGAATAGAGGAGATTCCCTAAGGGAACAAAAGGACAAAGCTTATACAGGTTTCTATTTAGGCAGAATGTGATATGGATATAGGGTACTGAGCTATTGCTGGGGGCTAGTAACTGAAAAGCTCTTCTTCAGGTTATTTATCCCTTGTAACCCCAACCTAATAGATAGGACTCTCTTAGCTGTTTCAGCAGTAAAAAAAATAAATAAATAAATAAGCAAACAAACAAACAAATAAATGAATGAATAAATAAATAAAGTCCCAGATAGGAGCAGGAGCTGCAATACAAATGGGATGAGATACAATATAAAGGAACTATAGACACAATGGAGTTGTTTTAGCTCTTTCTGCTCTCCACAGATGTCCAGAAAACAGTTGGAGATGTGAGAACAGACTTCAGAAGAGAGGTTAGACATGGATGAGTAGTTCTGAGAATCATCAGCATAGAGATGATAGTTAAATTCATGGGAGCTGATGAGATCAACAAATGAAATAGTATAGAGGGAAAAGAGAAGAGTCTGTCTTTCATCTGGCTGCAATGTTCTGCTTCCACTCCTAGAGCATGCTACTCAGAGCTTGACCTGCTTCTTTCAGGATCTTTGACCTTTTGCCTTCTACTTTTTTTGTCCCAAAGCCCATTTACCCCTTGTTACTGCCTACTGACTTTTAATCTAAGGGATAAATAAATAAAAATATTAAATTTAATAAAAATAACAACCTAATAAATAAATGATAAAATAGTATTTTTCTACAATTATATGGTTCTCCCCTCACCTTTGGATACCTCATCCCATTATTTTCTTTTTCTGTATCCAAATGAGTCAGAGAAGTAACATATAGGTCACTGTAGTTCTCTTGTATACGAAATTGAAATTAAAATAAAATTAACATACTCTCCTATTCCTTACTGGGATGGATGTTGCATTTCTTTCCTATCTCCCATCAAGTTCAGAGTGGGCAAATTCCCCATGCATTCTTGTAGCTCATAAAGTATGAGAGGAGAGCTTGGATTCCTCAGGGACAAAGAAAGTCAATCTGATCATCAAGTAGCATTTTTAGCATCTTTAGGGCTGCAGCAGACTCTGGGTGGCAGCTAAATGTGGCCCAGCTCAGCCTCATGTGATCCTACAGATATCTATCTTTTCCTCCTGCCATGATAGTGGTAGCTCTACTGAAACCCCCTCAAAGGGACCCTAAATTACAATCAATTTTTGTTGTAGGTGATTAGAATCATACAGCATATGTATTTGGCCTTGTATTTAGCTTATTTAGCTTACATGGTTATTTATATGTCGAAGCTTTTAACTGACAAAGGGGATAGAGCACAGGTCCTGGAGTTAGGAAAACTGAGTTCAAATATAACTTCAGACACTTATGAGCTGTGTGATACTGGACAATTTCATGTTCCTCAGATTCCTCACCTAAAAAAATAGGGATAATAATAGCAGCTACATTTCAGAGTTGTTGTGAGGATAACATATTTGTAAAACCTTTTGCAAACTTTAATATAATATATAAACGCTAGCTATTATTGTCTCTCTATTAGAATGTGAGCTCCATTAGGACAGAAGCTAAGTTTTTGTCTTTTTTTTTTTTTTTTTTTTTTTGATCTTCACTACTTAGCACTGTGTCAGGTACATGTGGTGCTTAATAAATACTTGCTGACTGTTGTTTGCTTGCATTTTTGTTTTTCTTCCCAGGTTATTTTTACCTTCTTTTTAAATCTGATTTTTCTTGTGCAACACAAGATAACTGTATAAATATGTATACATATATTGTATTTAATATATACTTTAACATATTTAACATGATTGGGACTGCCTGCCATCTAGGGGAGGGGATGGGGAAAGGAGGGGAAAAGTTGGAACAGAAGTGAGTGCAAGGGTCAGTGTTGAAAAATTACTCATGTGTGTGTTTTGTCAATTTAAAATACTATAATAAAATATTCATTAGGAAAAAAAATACTTGCTGATTGACTAACCTTCTTACCCTCACCCCAGGACAGTCCCTTTATGGTAGAAAGGTTCTGAAATTTGTTCTAGCTTGCTCCTTCCTTTGAATCATCTAGGGCCTTGAGAAATTCAGATAAGCAGAAAATAATAAAGCAAAAATTCCCACCCCATCCCCAGTTATGTTGTCAAACTGGATTACTTTTCTAACTCAGGGCATCAACTGATTAAAATCAAAAAACTGATTTTAATATGTTGATATGGAGTTGATATGTTTATCAACTCCAGCTCAGATCTTGTGTGTCTATGATCATGAGAGCTTCTTTTTCTTCTTCTTCTTCTTTTTAATTTGCTGAGGCAATTGGAGTTAAGTGACTTGCCCAGCTCACACAGCTAGGAAGTATTAAGAGGCCAGGTCCTCCTGACTTCAGGGCTGGTGTTCTAATGTTCTAACCATTGTACCACTTAGCTGCCCCTTGAGAGCTTCTTTAACCTGGGGTCTCTGAACCTTAAAAAATCTATTTTGAAATTATATTTCAATATAATTTGTTTCCTTTGGATTCTTATGTATTCTGTGCATTTAAAAACATTATTCTTTCAGGGCTTCACCAGGCTGCCACAAAAAAGCTTAAGAACCTCTAATTTAGACTCTAATATCCTTCCTTTCTTCTTTTCTTTTCCCCTCTATTTCTTTCTTTTTTTCTTCCTTTCTCTCTCCATTTCTTCCTTCTTTCTTTCTCCCTTCAATCTCTCCCCTTCTTTCTCTTTCTCTCTCTACCCTTCCTTTCTTCCATCATTTTTCTTTTTTCTTTCTTCTTTTCTTGTTTCCTCCTTCCATCTCTATCTCTTTCTTTCTTTCCTCCTTCCTGCTTTCCCTCTCTCTCTCCTTTTCTTTTTTTCTTCCTTATTCCCTTCAAACCTCCCCCCTCCCTGCCTTCCTTTTTTCCTCTCTCCTTTGATTTGAGCCCAGTTCCATTATTCCTTGGGGCTTTAGTAGCAGATGTTTGTTTCTGGAGCTTCCCTGTTGCCATAATAACTCTTTGTGATGAGATTCTTCTTTTTTTTTCTTTTTTTTTGGGGGGGTTGCTTATTCTTCCACCCTTTCTTGACTTTGTACCTTCTGTTAGGCTATACTCACTTTTGGGGGGTGGGGCAGGGGAAGATATTTGGACAGAATTCTTTTTTTTTTTTTTTCCCCTGTTTTTATGCCTAGTTTTCAGAGACAGATCAGACTGGAGACTTGGAATATTTCAGTTTTCCCAAAGTGATGATATCCAGCAGGAAATTTGCTCACTGCCTTCCTGGTCTGGTCCTGGATGGAAATTTCAGGAGACTGCATTTTGAGTCCTTAGACCCCTGGGAAGCTCTGTAGATTCAGATTGTCTGAATTACACACTCCCCTCTGCTCTAGGATTTCTTCCCAAAATATTCTGTTGCAGGACGCAGCCTGGGCTGGTAGCTAGAACAGATTCCCTGGCTGTGCTCCTAGACTCAGAGCCACATACTCAGAATTCAGCCTAGGGCTTGTGACTGTGACTACTCCTAGTTAGCACCCCTAGGTGCAGATCCCTCCTCAGTTACCACTGAATCTGTGACCCAAAATTCAGCAAGGATCAATAGAACTGTCAGATGACCATTGTTCTCACAGCCCCAGAGCTTTCTGTCTCTCTATGTCAACCTGTGCTGGAAAAATGCCCCACTACAATTTTTCCTTCTTGAATTTTCTGTTGAGGATTCAGTCTGGTATACTTTCTAGATCTTTGTATCTAGATTTCACACACACACCTAAACTTTCCCTGATTGAGAAAACTGGGTTATACTTCTTCCTGCTATTCCATTTTGATTCCACCTATCTGATTCCAGTTCTGGTTAAATTCTCTGCCTCTGGCATTTTCCATTGTAACCCTTGTAGCTCAAAACCAAAGGCTTATGAATAGAAACAAACTACTCTTGAGACCTCATTTGGGATAATAGATTTCTGTCTAGGTTTTCTATACTAGCATTAAATTAATTTAGACCTTTGTAAAGACCAAGGCTATTGGGACAACTAGGTGGTACAGTGTAGCTTTTCCTTCTGTAAGATGGGGATAATTGCTACTTTCTAGCTGCTAAAAGCATTCACCATCTCCTTGAAGTTGTTTTGATGATTAAATGAGATAATACTTGTAAAGAGATTAACCATCATTATGCATTGGGGGTAAGGATAAACAAACTAAGTCTAAACAATATAGGCAAACCTGGACTTTCATTAAAAAGTGTTGATTTCTATAGAAGGCATGGATTGTGATGAAAGTACCAAAAGGAGGGATTTCCTGCACTTTATTTGCTTGCTATCTCCTCATTAGAATGTAAGTTCCTTGAGACAGAAACTGTGTTTTTGTCTTTCTATTTAACTCTAGTCATTAGTACAATGCTTCCTATATAATAAGTGCTATATAAGTAATGGAATTGCTATGAACTCTGAGGAGGTTGGTGGTGTAAGATATGTCAGTTATTTAAGAAAGGGAAATGGAGCTATTGCATTGAAGGAACTGCTGCCTGCCACCGTGGAGCTTCCAGAGAGACAGAGACAAAAAGACAAAGAGACAGAGAAAGACAGACACACACAGAGAGACAGACAGAGACAGAGAGACAAAAGAGACAGACAAAAAGACAAAGAGACAGAGAAAGACAGAGACACACAGAGAGAGAGACAGAGACACACACAGAGAGAGACAGAGACAGAGAGACAAAGACAGAGACACACACACAGAGAGACAGTCAGAGACACAGAGAGAGACAGACAGAGACAGAGAGACAAAAGAGAGACAAAAAGACAGAGACAGAAAGAGAAAGATAGAGGCACACACAGAGAGACAGAGACAAAAAAACAAAGAGACAGAGAGAGAAAGAGATAGACAGAGGCAGAGACAGAGATAGACAGACACAGAGGCAGACAGAGCAACAGACAAAAAGACAAAGAGACATAGAAGGACACACAGAGAGGGAAGACAGAGACAGATAAAGAAAGAACCAGAGCATTAGGATTATAGAATTGGGGGACTGAAAGCTAAGAGGACCTTCATATAGTTTTCAACAACTGAAAATTTTTTATAGAAAATCCTTCCATGAAATTGTAATTGACAAGGTTAACTGCATATTAATGAGGTAGGGTTTTTAAAAATAGAAATTAAGTCTTTGGCATTAACTTGTTTTGCCATAAGTTCTGGTTGACCCTTTCCATTATAATCATTTCCCACCTCACAACAACCTGATTTCCTTGTAACAAAGAAAAATACTTAAGTAGATTGCGTATGAGACAATATACACAGTGTTATGTCCCACTCTGCTGTGATGAGGAGGGATGTTTTATGATTGCTTCTTCTGTTACCTCATTGTGTTTTTTTTTCCCCAGTTATTTGGAGTTCAATTCCTTTTCAATGATCTTTTTCATTTTTATTGGTCATAATCATTGAAAGCAAACATAGGTCAAGAAAAAAATAAGAAAAATAAACTTTTGAAAAAGTTTGCTTCAATCTGCATTCAGACTCAATTTTTCTTCCTGGGCATGGATAGCATTTTTCATCATAAATGCTTCAGAATTGTCTTGGATCATTGTACTGCTGAGAATAATTCACAATTGGCATTGCCCAATAATATTTTCCTAGATCTTCTCATGTTCATGTTCATGTAAGTCTTTCCAGGTTTTTCTGAGCATATCTGCTTTGTCATTTCATACAGTAGAATAGCATCCCGTCATTATCATATTACACAACTTAT
Source organism: Sminthopsis crassicaudata (assembly GCF_048593235.1). Classification (NCBI taxonomy): domain Eukaryota; kingdom Metazoa; phylum Chordata; class Mammalia; order Dasyuromorphia; family Dasyuridae; genus Sminthopsis; species Sminthopsis crassicaudata. The sequence goes on along the minus strand of NC_133617.1, from coordinate 50,730,236 downwards.
GCAGCCATCCAGCTAATTGATGGGCATCCCCTCAACTTCCATTCATCATAAAACACTGTTATAAATATTTTTGATCCTTTTTTAAGGAACATAGTGGGACATAGACTAATAGTGATATTTATTTTCTGATAGCAGCAAAAGAAAGGTCCCAGGGCCTAAATCCAGAATGCAACAGAGAAGTAAAATGGAAAATGCCTTAGCATTTTAGCAGTTAGCAGTTCTGCAAACCATTCCATATTCTGATTTGGCTTATGTAATAGTCTCTCAGCAGATTTTGACAGTAATTTGAGTTGTTACTGAGTCCTGTATAAGTCATCCTGTTGACTAGCGACTTTCATGTTTAGCATTTCTTCAGTGTCTAGAAATAAATTACTTGCATCATACACAATTCATATTATATACCAAGTATCTCTTTTTTCCCCCTGATTTTGGGAGAAATCCAGACATGAGGTTTACCCAAGAAAACTATAGATAAATCTGTCTGAGAATATTGGATTGGGAATTTAAAGAGTTGAAAAGTATTCTTTCATTAGAGATCAGGCTCCCCAAGGCTGAGTCCAATCCTAATCACATTCTTGGACTAAAAAAAAAAAAAAGAATTGTATAGTACCCCAACCTCTCTTGGTCCATCAGTGGACCAAGGAACATATGGAAAGGAATAGTGTGTAAGAAGATTCCATATAATTGCCTAATATGATTGTCCTAAATCACAGATTTAATTCTCAAAATACTTCAGCTGCTCCCTCTTACTTCTAGAATCAAATACAAATTCTTCTATTTCAAGCTCTTCACAATTTCACTCTTTCCCTTTTTTTCTGATCTTCTTACACATTACCCCTCTTGCTAGTGGCCATTTTCTCAGAGAGGACTAAGTGGGGACTTCTCTCCTGCCATTATTCAGTTCTGACACAATGGAATTCAAGGTATTTCAAGATTTCAGATTTACAGGTCACTGCCAAGCCTGGCTATGTCCATCTTTGGATAGATACTCATTCATCTAAAATCAGTAAAGAAACACAAAAGTAAAAAATGCCATTGGGAGTTCAGATATAATTTCATTTAGTTGCCACATGTGTACAGACAGTCAACATGATGTTGAGCTAGAGAAAAGTTAGCTCTTCTCCATTTCTCACTAGAAGCTAGCTGAAGAGTCAAAGGAAGAATACAAAGTGGAAATTCTCTCTTCTTTTAACTGATAGAGCACCCTCTTCCCTGACACTGTAACAAGATGATGGAAAACCAAGGTGTCACTCAAGGAGTGCCGCATTATCCCAACACGCAAAGTTCTTTTGATGCTTGGTGACCACATGACTGAAAGCAAACCCCAAAGTTCCATGTGGTTGACTAGCGCCAGCAATGACAATTCTGAGAATGGTCCATGGAGGGTGCTCCCTGTCCTTTTCTCTTGGGTTCACATTTTTTGTTCTAGCAAATAAGCTGGGATACATTTGGTCCATTTGTCCACATCTCCAAACCTGGGTCTCAGGGTGGTTCAAGCAGTGTCCTTTCAAGTGTATCCTCCAGTGCCTTTTGCCAGAATCTGAAACAGTCCATGTGGAACAATTTTTAAATAATCCTCAGAGAGAATTCTATTTTAGGGAGAAGGTCTACGGCAGTGGGTGGGCCTGGAGGTCACAATCATCCCAAATACAAAGTTTGCAAGTTCACAAATGACATTTCACAAAACTTAGCAGAGATTTTTTTAAAAAGTTAGCACCAACTATGTGCCACACATTGTGCTAAATGCTGCACATAAAAAGAAAAGCAAAAGATAGGGAATTTAGCAGTTAAAAAGTACTTGTCCTAATCCCAGCAACCAAAGAAAAAGAAAAAGAATAAAACAAAAAACTAAAAGCAAGGGAAAGGAAAAACCAAGCCTGTCTCTCGTGGAGAAAAATTCTTGTTCTAAATGAGCTTCTAGCTCACCTGCCTGCTCCCTACCCCAAAGAGAATAGGAACCTAGTTGATTGGAAGTCACCTCCTCATCCCCAGATGAAAAACCAAACTGTCCTGGGTGAAAATTCTCCCATGGTTCTCTTTAGATAATTCAACAGTGGATGTCTGAACAAAACTTCTCCAGAGCTTCCATTGTGCATACAAAATTTCAGCCCTTCTCTCTAGGTATCAGTTTGGTTTCTGGTTAGACTTTTTAAAGCCACATTTGAGTATAATTGATTAAATCACATCAGATCATAAGCAAGGCTATGATCTTGGACTTGGCATTTATAAGGAGGTCTGGAGAACAGGAGACATATAATGCTGTATCTGCCTTTAAGTGAAATGGAGTCAGCACAGGAAGGGTACACTTTTCTATCAGTCAGTGAATAAGCATCTTTTAAGCACTTAACATGTTCCAAATATTGTGCACACAAAGAAAAGCAAATGATAGCTCCTGCTCTCAGAGAGCTCAGTCTATTAATGGGGGGAACAATATGCAGACAACTATGTACAAATAAAATAAACACAGGATAAATTGGGAGTTTTTTGTCCTTCATTTTTGAAAAGGTCCAATCACATCATGGAGTGATACCTTGACTTGTGGATGAATCGGATTTAAGTAAAATTAGAATAATTCTATAGGAAGTCCAGACCAAAAAGAAAAATTTCTTCAAGATCTCTGAACTACAGGGTACCCCAGATTTTCTCCAAGAGATTCCCACTAATGCATAAGCAATCTAAATTTTAACTCAAGTAATGAAGAGAAGGATTAATTATAAAATAATTCAAACAATATCATTTGAGTTCCCGCTTGTGTGAGGTTCCCCAAAGAGAATAAATGCAAAGGGAATGATTGGAATAAGCCTTTCAAAAACTAGAGGCAGTCTGCATATCTAATAAAAAGAAGCCTGAGTCTGTAGTGGCTCTATACACACTCTCTCTTTCTGTACCCAAGTAAATTTGGAACTAGTACCAAAAAGGATCCATAGATGGTTCGGAGTCAGTGGAATATCCTAGCAGTCTATGCTTGGTCTGGTGCATTTTAACATTCTTATCAATTACTTGGATTGAAGTAGAGTTGACTTGCTTATCAGATTTGCAGATGACACAAAAATAGAATCCAGAATTTTGCTTTTGACAGGCTGAAGCACTGTATTTAATCCAATAAGATTTTTTTTGGTGGGTGGAGGCAGAAATACAATTTCATCACTATAGAAAGCTCATAATATAAAAATTCCTTCTCCCAACATAGATCTGCAATTGTTCTAATAATAACAATGAAGAGAACAACAGCTGGCATTTATATAGCACCTACTGTGTGCCAGACCCTGTACCAAGTGCTTTACAAATATTCTGTCTTTTAATTCTAAGGTAGTTGCTGTTATTATCTTCAATATACAGTTGAGGAAACTGAGGCAGAAAGTTTTGTAATTCATAGTCTTACAGCATGTCCAGAAACATTGAGATGACTGTCTTTATTCTCAGTGTCTGAAATGTAGGAAAAGGACATTTTTCTTGAAGTCAGCAGAGACCTTCAGCATTTATCAGTGATGTGGCTAATTAGTATCAATTAAGTCCTCTAATCCCTATCAGGAAAATGGGGAAAATAATGCTGACTTCATGGGGGGGAGGGGGGAGAATTCGAGGGCACTAAAGATTGTTTTGTTTTTTTAAAAAATCTTTTTCCATAGGATTTAGAGCTATAAGAGATATAAATCTCTTAAATCCAATTCTTTTATTTGTTGGATCTAGAATTGGAAAGGACTTTAGTATCTCTTAAGAACTTTAGAACTCTTGCAAAACATTGTGTTCCAAATTTTTTCTCCCTTCCTTCTCTACCCTTCCCTAGACAGTGAGTAATCCAATATAGGTTAAACATGGGAGACACTGCCACAGGACTGCCCAGCATGATATGCCCTCATCAGGGAAGGTACTGTGCTCTATGAGCAAAGCAGAATTGAATTAGCCCAAAGGAAGTGGGAAATACATAAAAAAGAGAAGCTAACCCCAAATGTTCATATGGACTATTTGTGTCCAACCTGTGGCGGAACATTCTGAGCTCATATTGGTCTGATCAGCCATCATCGGATACACTGTAATTCGATTCTGACACAGTGATGTCACTCTGGTCCCCTTCAAAAACGAAGGACAACAAATTAAACACACATTTTATTTTTATTTTTTTAAATAGCTTTTTATTTTCAAAATATATGCAAAGTTAGTTTTCAACATTCACTCTTTTTTATTATAGCTTTTTATTTACAAGACATATGCATGGGTAATTTTTCAACATTGACCCTTGCAAAACCTTCTGTTCCAACTTTTCCTCTCCTTCCCCCCATCCCTCTCCCCTAGAAGGCAGGTCGTCCAATACGTGTTAAATATTCAACATTCACTCTTGCAAAACATTGTGTTCCAATTTTTTTCTCCCTTCCTTTTCCCTGACTCCCTTCCCTAGACAGCAAGTAATCCAATATAGGTTAAACATGTGCAATTCTTCTAAACATAGTTCCATACTCATCATGCTGCGTAAGAATAATCAGATTAAAAAGGGAAAAAAATGAAAAAAAGCAAGTAAACAACAGCAACAACAACAACAACAACACAAAACCCAACAACATTCAGTCTCCACAGCACTCTCTCTGGATGCAGATGGTTCTCTCCATCACAAGTCTATTAGAACTGGCCTGAATCAGCTCATTTCAACTCATATCTTTTTTAAAAAATTATTATAGCTTTTTATTTACAAGACATGTGCATGGGTAATTTTTCAGCGTTGACAATTGCAAAACCTTTTGTTCCAATCTTTCCCCTCCTTCCCCCCACCCTCTCCCCCAGATGGCAGGTAGACCAATACATGTTAAATATGTTAAAGTATATGTTAAATACAATAAATGTATACATATTTGTACAGTTATCTTGCTGCACAAGAAAAATCAAACTTAACATAACTTAGACATAAGGTAAAAATAACCTGTCAACTCATATCTTAAAGTGAAATGAAATCTGTCTTCAAGGAGTTTACATTCTTTGCAAAGTGATAGAATGAAACTCTGTTTATGCTGAAAACAACTTTTTTGCTTTCCACTTCTGTTCTTTTGTTTAATACTGGTTCACATTGAAATGATGACAAAATACTCTCCTTGCCTTATGAACTGGTAGCATGAATAGTATGATTTTACATTTTATTATGTTCTCAATGCTAAGATCAATGTCTTCATTAACCATTCATATTTATATAATGCCTACTAGGTGCTAAATGCATCATACTTATTAGATCATTTGATTCTCACAACTGATGTAGGATCTGAAGTAGTCAGAGATTAAATTACTTCATCAAAGAAGAGAAGGGAATAAGCATTTATATAGCAACTACTATGTGCCAGGCATGGTGCTAAATACATACAAATAATCATTGAACTCTGGGAGGTAAGTATTATTATCAACATGTTACAGATGAAGAGACAGATGAATGACTTGTCCAGGATCACACAGTAAATGTCTGAAGTTAGATTTGAACTTAGGTCTTCCTGACTTTAGACACTGAGCTTTCTCCACAGTAAGTCCTTAATAAATGCTTGGTGATTGGCTGATTCTCATTCTTTTTTAAAAACAGTATTTTATTTTTCCAAATACACTCAAAGACGGTTTTCTTTTTTTTTTTTAAGTTTTTATTATATATATATTTTTATAATATTATCCCTTGTATTCATTTTTCCAAATTATCTCCCCCTCCCTCTATTCCCTCCCCCCGATGACAGGCAATCCCATACATTTTACATGTGTTACAATATAGTCTAGATACAATACATGTGTGTGAATATCATTTTCTTGTTGCACAATAAACATTAGAATCCGAAGGTACATGCAACCTGGGCAGACAGATATTAGTGCTAACAATTTACATTCACTTCCCAGTGTTACTTCTCTGGGTATAGTTATTTCTGTCCATCATTGATCAACTGGAAGTGAGTTGGATCTTCTTTATGTTGAAGATTTCCACTTCCATCAGAATACATCCTCATACAGTATTGTTGTTGAAGTGTACAGTGATCTTCTGGTTCTGCTCATTTCACTCAGCATCAGTTGATGTAAGTCTCTCCAGGCCTCTCTGTATTCCTCCTGCTGGTCATTTCTTACAGAGCAATAATATTCCATAACCTTCATATACCACAATTTACCCAACCATTCTCCAACTGATGGACATCCATTCAACTTCCAGTTTCTAGCTACAACAAAAAGAGCTGCCACAAACATTTTGGCACATATATGTCTCTTTCCGCTCTTTAGTATTTCTTTGGGATATAATCCCAGTAGTAGCGCTGCTGAGTCAAAGGGTATGCACAGTTTGATAACTTTTTGGGCATAATTCCAGATTGCTCTCCAGAATGGCTGGATTCTTTCACAACTCCACCAGCAATGTATCAGTGTCCCAGTTTTCCCACATCCCCTCCAACATTCATCGTTATTTGTTCCTGTCATCTTAGCCAATCTGACAGGTGTGTAGTGGTATCTCAGAGTGGTCTTAATTTGCATTTCTCTGATCAGTAGTGATTTGGAACACTCTTTCATGTGAGTGGATATAGTTTCAATTTCTTCCTCTGAGAATTGTCTGTTCATATCCTTTGACCTTTTATCAATTGGAGAATGGTTCGGTTTCTTATAAATTAGGGTCAGTTCTCTATATATTTTGGAAATGAGACCTTTGTCAGAACCTTTGTTTTTAAAAATATTTTCCCAATTTGTTACTTCCCTTCTAATCTTGTTTGCATTAGTATTATTTGTACAGAAACTTTTTAGTTTGATGTAATCAAAATCTTCTATTTTGTGATCAATAATGATCTCTAGTTCTCCTCTGGTCATAAATTCCTTCCTCCTCCACAGGTCTGAGAGGTAGATTATCCTCTGTTCCTCTAATCTATTTATTATCTCCCTCTTTATGCCTAAATCATGGACCCATTTTGATCTTATCTTGGTATATGGTGTTAAGTGTGGATCCATATCTAATTTCTGCCATACTAATTTCCAGTTTTCCCAAGAGTTTTTTCCGAATAATGAATTTTTATCCCTAATGTTGGTATCTTTGGGTTTGTCAAAGATTAGGTTGCTATATATGTATCCTTTTTTGTCCTTTGTATCTAATCTGTTCCACTGATCTACCGGTCTATTTCTTAGCCAATACCAAATGGTTTTGGTGACTGCTGCTATATAATATAGCTTTAGATCAGGTACACTTAGACCACCTTGCTCTGAGTTTTTTTTTCATTAGTTCCCTTGCAATTCTCGACCTTTTATTCTTCCATATGAATTTTGTTGTTATTTTTTCTAGGTCATTGAAATAGTTTCTTGGGAGTCTGATTGGCACAGCACTAAATAAATAGATTAGTTTGGGGAGTATTGTCATCTTTATTATATTCGCTCGGCCTATCCAAGAGCACTGAATGTCTTTCCAATTATTTAAATCTGATTTTATTTTTGTGGCAAGTGTTTTGTAATTTTTCTCATATAATTCCTGACTTTTCTTTGGTAGATGGATTCCCAAATACTTTATACTCTCAACATTTGTTTGGAATGGAATTTCTCTTTATATCTCTTGCTGTTGCATTTTGTTAGTGATATATAAAAATGCCGAGGATTTATGTGGATTTATTTTGTATCCTGCCACTTTGCTGAAATTTTGAATTATTTCTAGTAGCTTTTTAGCAGAGTCTTTGGGGTTCTCTAAGTATACCATCATGTCATCTGCAAAAAGTGATAGTTTAATTTCCTCATTTCCTACTCTAATTCCTTGAATCTCTTTCTCGGCTCTTATTGCCGAGGCTAGCGTTTCTAGTACTATATTGAATAGTAATGGTGATAGTGGGCAACCTTGTTTCACTCCTGATCTTACTGGGAAAGGTTGCAGTTTATTTCTATTGCATATTATGCTTACTGAAGGTCTTAAATATATGCTCCTGATTATTCTAAGGAATAGTCCATTTATTCCTATACTCTCAAGAGTTTTTAGTAGGAATGGATGTTGGATTTTGTCAAATGCTCAAAGACAGTTTTCAACATTCACCCTTCCAAAACCTTGTGTTCCATATTTTTTCTCTCACCCTCTCCCTTCCCCCCTTCCCAAGTGAGCAAATCAATATAGGTTAAATATGTGCAGTTTTCTAAACATATTTCTATATTCATCATCCTGTACAAGAAATCAAATTAAAAGGAAAAAGAAAGAGAAAGAAAAAAAGCAAGCAACAACAACAAAGATGAAATTACTATGTTTGATCCATTATTCAGTCTCCATGATTCTCATTCTTTTACATGAGGCAACTGAGGTTTTACATGACTTGTCTGAGTTCACATGGCTAGCAAATTTCTGAGGTGACATTTGAACTCAGTTCTCATTTAATGCAGCTCTAGGCTTGGAAGCAGAAAGACCTAAGTTTTAATCCTGCCTTAGACACTGATTAGTTGTATGACCCTTTAGTCACTTAACTTCTAATTAGCCTCATTTTTACCAGCTGTAAAATGGGGATGCTAATAGCATTTCTCTCCAGATTTATTGGTGTATCCAATGGGATAACATATGTAAAGTACTTTACAAACCTCAAGGCTTTATATAAATGCAATTCTCTTCCTCCTCTTATTCTTTCTTTTTTTTCCTTCTTATCATCATCATCACTGATATTTTTGTTCCCTCTGCCCCCACATGAAAATAGCCTTACTGTTAATTTGTTAATTGAGAAAACATATCACAGACTCTGAATTTATTCATGTGTTAAAGGGAATTTGTATTCATAATTCTATCATTTGAAAAAGCAATTGTGTATACCAAGATAAGGTCAAAATGGGTTCATGATCTAGGCATAAGGAATGATAGTATAAATAAATTGGAAAAACATAAGAGAGTTTACCTCTCAGACCTGTGGAAGAGGAAGGAATTTGTGGCCAAAGAAGAACTGGAGATTGCTATTGATCATAAAATAGGTAATTTTGATTATATTAAGTTAAAAAGTTTTTGTACAAACAAAACTAATACAGAGAAGATTAGAATGGAAGCAATAAATTGGGAAAGCATTTTTACATTCAAAGGTTCTGATAAAGGCCTCATTTCCAAAATATATAGAGAATTGACTCAAATTTATAAGAAATTAAGCCATTCTCCAGTTGATAAATGATCAAAGGATATGAACAGACAATTTTCAGATGAAGAAATTGAAACTATTTCTAGTCATATGAAAAGATGCTCCAAGTCATTATTAATCAGAGAAATGCAAATTAAGACAACTCTGAGATACCACTTCTTACCTGTCAGATTGGCTAGAATGACAGAGAAAGATAATGCAGAATGTTGGAGGGGATGTGGGAAAATTGGGACACTGATACATTGTTGGTGGAGTTGTGAATGGATCTAACCATTCTGGAAAACAATCTGGAATTATGTTCAAAAAGTTATCAAATTGGGCACACCCTTTGACCCAGCAGTGTTTCTACTGGGCTTATATCCCAAAGATTTCTTAAAGGAGGGAAAGGGACCCACATGTGCAAAAATGTTTGTGGCAGCCCTCTTTGTACTGGCCAGAAACTGGAAACTGAGCGGATGCCCATCAATTGGAGAATGGCTGTATAAATTATGGTATATGTATGCTATGGAATATTTTTTCTTTTTCTTTTAAAAAAATTTTAAAATTAATTTTATAATTATAATGTTTTTTGACAGTACATATGCATGGGTATTTTTTTTTACAACATTATCCCTTGTATTCACTTCTTTTCCAAATTTTCCCCTCCCTCCTTCTACTCCCTCCCCTAGATGACAGGCAATCCCATACATGTTAAATGTGTTACCGTACATCCTAGATAAAATATATGTGTGTAAAACCAAATTTCTTGTTGCATGCTAAGAATTGGATTCCGAAGGTAAAAGTAACCTGGGTAGAATGACAACAGTGCAAACAGTTTACACTCATTTCCCAGTGTTCCTTTTTTGGGTGTAGCTGTTTCTTTTCATCATTGATCAACTGGAACAGAATTAGATCTTCTCTATGTTGAAGATATCCACTTCAGTCAGAATACATCTTCATACAGTATCGTTGTTGAAATGTATAATGATCTCCTGGTTCTGCTCATTTCACTCAGCATCAGTTCATGTAAGTCTCTCCAAGCCTCTCTGTATTCCTCCTGCTGGTCATTTCTTACAGAACAATAATATTCCATAACATTCATATACTATAATTTACCCAATCATTCCCCAATTGATGGGCACCCATTCAATGCTATGGAATATTATAAGAAACAACCAGCAGGATGAATTCAGAGAGGTCTGGAGAGACTTACATGAACTGATGCTGAGTGAAATGAGCAGAACTAGGAGATCATTATACATGGCAACAAGGAGACTATATGATGATCAATTCTGATGGACGTGGCCCTCTTCAACAATGAGAGGATTCAGACCAGTTCCCACTTGTTCAGTGATGAAGAGAGCCATCTACACCCAGAGAGAAAACCATAGGAACAGAGTATGAACCACAACACAGCATTTCCTTTTTCTGTTATTGTTTGCTTGCATTTTTGTTTTCCTTCTCAGAGTTGTTTTTTTCCTTTCTAGATCCGATTTTTCTTGTGCAGCAAGATAACTGTATAGATATGTATACATATATTGGATTTAACATATTTAACATGTATGGGACTACCTTCCATCTAGGGGAGGGAGTGGGGAGAAGGAGGAGAGAATTTAAAACAAAAGGTTTTGCAAGGGTCAATGCTGAAAAAATTACCCATGCATATGTTTTGTAAATAAAAAGATATAATAATAAAAAGGTATAAGAAGAAATTTACATGATAAATTTATGATATATTTAAAAGAAACAGCAAGTTGTATACAATAAATTTGAAATTTCATATGCAAAAAATAGCAATTGTATTATGTGCTTGAAACTGGAAATCAAATGAGTTAATGTAAGTAAAACTGAATACACTTGTAAGCACTACATAAATGCTATTTGTTATCAGATCCCTATTCAAAATGGAATGAAATGGAGAAAAGCATTCATTAAGCTCTACTTTTAGTGCATCAAGAAACATTTATTAAGCACCTACTATTTTCCTTCACCAGGAATACAAAAAGAAGCAAAAGATGGTCCCTGCCCTCAAAGAACTTATAATCTAATAGAAGAGACAATGAGCAAACAAATATGTACAAACAAGGTATATACATGGGATAAAAAAAAAAATAGTTAACAGAGGAAAGGCCCGGGGGTTGAGGGATTCCTGTAGGAGATGGGATTTTAGCTGGAACCTAAAAGGAAGCCAGGGTGTTTTGTAATTGAAATGGAGGGAGAGTGTCCTAGGATGGGGGATAGCCGGAGAAAATGTACAAAGCCAAGGGATGAATATCTTTTCATGGAACAGCCAGGAAGCTAGGATTACTGGATTGAAGAATATATGTCTCAGAGTAAGCTCATTTTGTGCCAAGTACCTGAAACATAAATAGAAAGACAAGATAATCCTTGCACTCCACAAACTCACAATCTAACTGGAATACAACACCATACTATATTCATCCAAGGATTCAATGCAGATAGTTCCTAGAGTGCCACAGCCTGCTGTAGCCTTCAGATACACTATGGAGAAGAGAAGATCCTGTTGGTTTCTGGGGGCACAGAATTATAGTGGGACTCTTGGGGGATAAAGGAGTCCTAATTTTTCTTATGACTGATAGAGTCCAAGTTCTTGAAGTTGGGGTATCTTCTTATTCAGCTTTGCATCTATTTAGGGGCTCTGTACAAAGTACTTTATAAATATTTGCTGAATTGGGGTGCAGGGGATAAAAAAGGGTTCTTGTACTAGAAAAAGGTTGGGAATCCCTGGCTTGCACCAAATTACTGATGCTAAAGGATGAGCATCAGCAAAGATGCAGTCTCAGTCACCTTCGTGCTCAGTGAGCTGAGCAGACAGCCCTCTCCTGGTGACCAATGGTAGGACACAGAAATGTCAGAGCTTAGAAGTACCTTAAAACACAGAAAGTCAGAGCTGGGAGGGAAAGTCCTTAAAATAGAGGATGTTAAAACTAGGAGAACTCTTAGAACACAAGATGAGAGCTGGAAGGAATTTGAAATTTTAATTATAAAAATTCTATCATTTTAATACAAGCCATTCTTCAACTGAAAAACGGTCAAAGGATATTAACAATTTCCAGATGAAGAAATCAAAATCAAAAATCATATGAAAAAATGCTCTAAATTACTATTGATCAGAGAAATGCAAATTAAGACAACTCTGAGATACCACTACACGCCTCTCAGATTGGCTAAGATGACAGGAAAAGATAACGATGAATGTTGGAGGGGATGTGGAAAAACTGGGACACTGATGCATTGTTGGTGGAGTTGTGAAAGAATCCAACCATTCTGGAGAGCAATTTGCAACTATGTCCAGAGGGCTATCAAACTGTGCATACCCTTTAATCCAGGCAATGTCTCTTTTGGGTCTCTATCCCAAAGAAATCCTTAAAAAAGGGAAAAGGACGCACATGTGCAAAAATATTTATAGCAGCTCTTTTTGTCATGTCAAGGAACTGGAAACTGAGTGGATGCCCATCAGTTGGGGAATGGGTGAATAAGTTATGAGGTATTAATGTTATATAAATGTTATTATTCTGTAAGAAATGACCAGCAGGATGATTTCAGAGAGGCCTGGAGAGACTTTAATGAATTGCTGCTGAGTGAAGTGAGCAGAACCAGGAGAACATTGTGCACAGCAACAGCAAGATTATATGAGGATCAATTCTGATGGATGGGACTCTTTTTTCTGATGGATGGGACTCTTTTTTTCTGATGGATGGGACTCTTTTTTAAACAATGACCAGTTCCATCTTTGAGATGAAGAGAGCTATCTACATCCAGAGAGAGGACTGTGGGGACTGGATGTGGATCACAACATAGTATTTTCACCTTTTTTGTTGTTTGCTTGCTTTTTGTCTTCTTTCTCATTTTTTCTTTTTTGATCTGATTTTTCTTTTGCAACATGATAAATATAGAAACACGTATAGAAGAATTGTATATCATTAACATACATTGGATTACTTGATGTTTAGGGGAAGGGGTGGAAGAAGGGAGGGAGAAAAATTTGAAACATAAGGTGAATGTTGAAAACTATCTTTGCATGTATTTTGAACATCAAAAAAAACCCTATTATTTTAAAAAATTCTATCCCCTTTTTTTCTTATCCTGGCAACTATGTGGCACAGTAGATAGAGTACTGGACCTACAGTCAGGGTGACCTGAATTCAAATTAGTCTCAAACACTTACTAGCTTTGTTAGCCTGGACAAATCACTGTCTCAGTTTCTTCAGCTGTAGAATGGGGATCAAAATAGCACATGGATCCTAAGGCCATTTTGAGAACCAGAGATGTTAATTTTAAAGTGCTTAGCACAGTGCCTGGCACATAGCAAGAGCTACATACATGCTACCTTTTAGTTACTATTATTATTAGCTGTGTGATTCTAGGCAAGCCATTTAACCTCTGTCTGCCAGTTTTTTCTTACTGGTTAAATAGGGATCATAATGGCATCTTCCTCCCAGTGTCTTTGTGAGATCAAATGAGATAAAATTTAAGCATTATGCAAATCTTAAAGTGAGACATAAGGGCTGGATAGTATTATTGTTATTATTATGAACTTAAACACCAAAAACAATTCCAAGTACATAGCAAAGTACAATAGAAGATTGTATATGAAATCATGAAGCTCAGTTTCATACTATTTGCTTTTAAAAATAAGTTTATAATAAATTCTTTTAATTTTTCTGTTTTTTTACTTAACATTTTATTTTTCATATAAAAATAGTTTTCTTCATATATATATATATATATATATATATTTGTTTTTGTTTTTCTAGTTACATGTGAAACAATTTTTTTACATTTGTTTTGAAAATGTTGAATTCCAGATTAGAGAATCTAATCTCCCCTCCTCCCTTCCCATCCCACATTCCATAGAGAAGGCACATGTGAAGTTATACAAAACATTTCCATAAATGTCATTCAACACTCATTTTTTAAGATTTTGAATTCCACATCTTTCTTTCTTCCTTCCTACCTTCTCCCCTCCCAGAATAGCAAACAATCTGATATGAGTTATACATGTACAGTCACATTAACTTATTTCCATATTATCATATGGTGAAAGAAGTTTAGAATAAATTGTACACAATATTTTTGTAACTATCTTGCCTACTGTATTACATATTTTTCTCTTCTGCATTTAAAAATATTTAAATGACCTTCATTTTTTCAGCTCATTATTACTATCTCCACCTGCCCCAATCCTTGCCCTTCCAATTTAAAAAATCAAGAGAAAGAAAAACTTATCTTGAAATAAACATTGTAGTCAAGCAAAACACATCCATATCATATCTATGTCAAGAGGTGTGTCTCTGTATCTTATGTTCATCACCTCTCTGTGCAAAAGTGGATAACATGCATCATCATAAGTCTTCTGGTTGTTCATTACATTGATTAGAGTCTGGAAGTCTTTGAAAGATGTATTTTTTCACTATGTTTCTTTATGCAAATTGTTCTATCATTTCTGTTCCCTTCGCTTTGCACAAGTTCATAGTATGTTTCTATGCTGTAATTTACTTGTGTCCGACTCTTTGGGGTTTTCTTGGCAAAGATACCAGAGCGGTTTGTCATTTGCTTTTCCAGCTCATTTTACAGATGGGGAAATTGAGAAAAACAGGCTTAAGTGATAGCTAGTAAGTGTCTGAGGCCAGATTTGATCCTGTGAAGATGAGTCTTCTTGACTCTAAGCTTGTCACTCTGTCCACTGTACCACCTAGCTGCCTGAATAATTTGTTTAGTCATTTCCTAACTTATTGCCCCCCTACTTAAAGTCTAGTTTAAGAGGGATTCTTCATTTTTTTCCTCAATCCCTGATTATTTCCTTATTGAATCTGATGCATTTCTACACCAAACTATTTATGTATGTATTTGCATCTGTTTCATATTAATAATGAATTTAATTGGATACTCACTCTCCCCTTATGGAGATCCCTTTTTTACACTCACTTCAAAGATTAGAAATCGCAAAATTCTATCCAATTCTTCTCATTTCTATAATAGTATATTCCTTCCATTTTGGTCCTTTTCAAAAAAGGAAGGAAAACAACCATACCATATTCGTTTATCCACCCTTTTCTTTTTTTTCTTAAATGCCTCAAAACAAAAGCAGACCATCCCCAGGCTCCTTTTTCTTGTTTAACTCCTCACAACACTTTGAGGACACTTGTTTCTTCTCTGCTTATTAGAATGCTAGCATTAGAGGATCTTCATATAATTTCTTCCAATTTATTCAAATCAGTGTCCTTTAGTATTTTTAGTATTTCAATTTTCTTATTTAACTCAGATCTTCTCATCAGAAATGCTTGAAAGTCTTCTAGTCTACCAAAGATCCATTTCTTGAACTCCCCTTATATTTAGTTTTGCAGGGTGAATTATCCTGGGAATGTAAATCTATGTCTTATTTTGGGAATATTAGATTCTTAGGCTTTCTTTTATTTACAAAAGAAATTGCAAATTATTTCCTAAAGATCAAATCCAATCTCACCTATTTTTGTATGGTTTATGAGCTAAGAATACTCTTATACTTTAAGATGTGTTTAAATACTTCTTTAAATAAATATTTATGTAAAGTGTTTAAAAACATTTAAATTATTTAAAGTGCTTTAAATTATTTAAGTTATATGCTTATGTTATATAAATTATTAATAATTATTATGTAAGTCCTTATTTAAAGAGTTTAAATGTTTTAAAGTGGGTGATTTAACACTTTTCAAAACACATTTTAAAATGCAAAAACCATTCTTTGAACATATAAAACAGATGGTTAATCATTTGGCCTTTAGCTGTAATTTATCAACTCCTGGTTTGGTGTACAAGCTTCTAGGTCTTATATGATCCATACTATAGTTCTTTGGTACCTGAAATGTCCCCCCCCTCCCCCCCCCGGAATGATTTTGTTTGATCTGAGAGTTCTAGATTTTGATCATGACATTCCTGGCAATTTTCCTTCTGAGTTTCCTTAGGAGATAATTGATAAGCAATAGCTAGGTAGATAGAGCACCAGCCCTGAAGTCAGGAAGACCTGAGTTCAAATGTGACCTCAGACACTAAACTCTGTCTAGCTGTGTGACCTTGGGCAAGTCACTTAACCCCAATTGCCTCAGGGGGGGAAAAAGTAGATTCTTTCAATTTTCACTTTATTCTCTGGTTCTAGGAGTTACTTGGCATTTATGATTTTTCTGAAATTCAGTTTTCAGGTTTGTTTGTTTATCATGATTTTCAGGGAGTCCCCTAATTTAAAAATTATTTCTCCTTGACCTATTTTTCAGGTCAGTTGTTTCTTATACTAAGCCTCTTGCATTTTCTTGTTTTTTTTTTTTCTTTCGATTTTTTTATTTCTTTCTAATATTTCTTGCTATATCATGGAGTCATTGATGTCTATTTGGTCTACTCCATTTCTTGGGTAAGGTTCTCCTTCCAGTTCTTCCTTCCTTCCTTCCTTTCTGTTTTAATTCTCTTGCTTCATTCATTCTTTTCTTCAAAATTAATTTTTATTGATATATTTTGTTGCTACATCTCCGAAATCTTCCTTAACATACCTCTTTTCCTCTTTGTTAGAGAACCAGCCATATAACAAATATTTTGTCAAAGAAAAAAATAGAAGTGGAAAAAAATCAGTCAACCTGATAGACAAAAATCTGAAAACATATACAGAGTTTAATACTTGTGAACCTCACACAAGTAGGTTGGGGGTTTCTTCTTATAATTCTTCTTGGAAGCCAGGCTTTTTCTCTGTAATTTGCAACATATGCTTTTGATCAATTTGTGGTTGTTTTTCTTTCCATTTCATTATTGTAGTCATTATGTATATTGTTTTCTTGTCTCTGCTTACTTCACTCTGTTTTAGTTGCTTCATTTATTCTAGTTATTTATTTGGGTCTTTTAGAAAATCCATTTTTCCCCTGAGTCACTCTTTATAGTAGTTATGGAATTAAGCTTTTTGGGGAAAATCTCTTGGGGAATCATTTTTTCATATTGGTCAATGTCTTCTTGGTTTATCCATTTCTTCAGATTCAGTTCCTGTACTGGGGCTTCATTTATTCATCAGATTCTGCCCCTGGCTGCACTTTTGGGTGAAGAGGACTTGCCTTTCTTGGTCTTACCCTGAACCACTCATACTCCTTTGCAGACTTTTGGATGGGGGCAAGGGACCAGGCCAGAGACCTTTGAGATTCAGTGCACCCTCTCTAGAACCCTTTGTGACATTTCAGGACCTGGTGCTGTTGACCTTGGAGTATCTGGGTAACTGGATTTTCCCATTATGAGCACTTACTGATACACACTGATGGCTGCTACTACTGGGCCTCTAAGGTCTCCACCGGGGGACTTTCTGACCTCCTTGGGACTTTTTTGGGGGTGGGAAGTCTCTGTTCTTGCTGCCTCCAAAACAAAGCCCAAAAGCTCCCCCAGTCTTTGGTCTCACTGGGAGGCTGCCCACTTGTTTGCCTCCACTGTTGCTAGTTTGTCAGGTACTTGTTCTAATGGTGGGATTTTGATTGATTTTTGGTGCTGTAGTAAGGAGTCACTGTAATTTCTCAGTTGGATTTCCTGATTATTATTCTTCCGATGCAAATTCAGGTTTTGGCTAGAATAGCTTGGGGTGGGGGGGGGAGCCCTAGGAAGTTGACCTCTATATTGCCCTGAAGGGAGGAGTCTTAAAACCTAGAAGCTTAGAACTAGTAAGGATCTTAAGATGAAGAATATCAAAATTGAGAAGGTCCCTGGGAGGGAAGAGCAAGAAACATTTATTAAATGCCTACAATGTACCAGTCACTGTGCTAAGTGCCCCTAAAGTAATTTTCCTAAAGCCCAGATCTGATTATATCATTCTCCTGTTCAATAAACTCCCAAGGCCTCCAGGACTATTTGCTATTCAAAGCCTTTCATACCCTACTCCCCTTCTTCCTTTCCAGTTTTCTTACACCTCATACTTCCATCCAGGTATATTCCATCTCTTAGCTTTGTGCATTTTCTTTTTTTTCCCTTAATTTTTAATGGTATTTTTTCCGAAATACATATATAGTTTTTAACGTTCATTTTTGTAAGACTGTGTTCTAAATTTTTCTTGCTCCTTCCCTTACTTCCTTCCTCCCCATGACAGTAAGCAATCTGATACAGGTTAAATATGTGCAGTTCTTTTAAATATATTTCTATATTTGTCATGTTGTGCAAGAAAAATCAGGCCAAAAGGAAAAAATATGAGAAAGAAAACAAAGAAACAAAGAAAATGATGCTTTAGTCCACATTTAACTCTATAGTTCTTTCACTGGAAGCAGATGCCATTTCCCATTTTAAGTCTATTGAAATTTCTTCATGGCTTGAACACTCTGCCTCCTCCACTTTGCCAACCTCCCTGGCTTTCTTTAAGTCCCAACTAAAATCCTTCTTTTACTGGAAGTCTTTCCCAACTTTTCTGCATTCTAGTGCCTTCCCTCTGTTAATTATTTCCAATTTATCCTGTATATGGTTTACTTTGTTTACATTTGTTTGCTTGTTGTCTCTTTTGCTAGATGATAAACTCATTGAGGATAGGGGCTGTCTTTTCCTTTTCCTTTTCCTTTTTTTTTTTTTTGAATCCCCAGAGCTTAGCACACTGCATATAGTAGGCTCTTAATGTTTATGGATTAATTGATTGATTTACAAATATTTGATTTTCACAATAACTTTGAGAGGTGTTATTGAAAGTTTCATTTTACAGTTGAAGAAGCTGAGGCAAAGTGAGGTGCACTGACTAGCCCAGGATCACATTGTTAACTACAAGTACCTGAGTCTGGATTTAAACTCAGAGTTTTCCTGACTCCAGTCTCAGTTCTCTATCCATTAACCATCAGAGAAAATAGGATGTCAGAGCTAAGAGGGCCCTTAAAAACCAGGATGGCTGAACTGAGAGGGTCCTTAGAGCACAGAAGACCAGGATTGGCAGGTCCCCTAGAACCCAGGATGTCAGAGGGGCCCTTAGAACCCAGGATGTCAGAGCTGGGAGGGCCCTTAGAACCCAGGATGTCAGAGCTGGGAGGGCCCTTAGAACCCAGTATGTCAGAGCTGGGAGGGCCCTTAGAACCCAGGATATCAGAGCTGGGAGGGCCCTTAGAACCTAGGATGTCAGAGGGGCCCTTAGAACCCAGGAAGTCAGGGCTGGGAGAGCCCTTAGAACCCAGGAGGTCAGAGCTGGAGTTGCCTCAGAATATAATATAAAGGACTCTGATGATCAGAATCAGAAGACTTTATTTTTAATCTCAGGTTGACCACAAAGAAGATAAATGAATGAATGAAATGACACAGGACAAATCCCTTGCACTCTCTGCACCTCATTTTTCTCATCTGTAGGGTGAACCCCACCTTACAAGCTTCCTGGAAGGACAATATTTTGTAAGCCACAAGACACGACTGAAACATAAACTCTCATCATATCACATCAATGTCATTCTTCCCTGAGGCTACAATCCCACCAGTGTCAGTAGACCCTCCAACAGTACGGTAGCAATATCCTTCCATTCTTTCTCCTCTTCAGAATCTTTGCTAGACAATCTTCCTGGTGTTCTGGCAGTCCTTCTTCGCCTGGATCTCTTAACATGATGTTGGGCCCTGTGCCAGACTGTATCCCTGCCCCCCTTTGCTTTGCCTCATCACCAGCCCATCAGTTTTCTGGGTCAAACATTTCCTGGATAATGTCTTTGATGTCATTCCTTACTCATGAGTCTTTATCAGCATCATGAAGCTACTTTGGGGCAAATATTCATTTACTAAAGTCTAGATTTTTATTAAAGGTTCTGGAATGCCATGTTTATTTTGTTTGCTGAATGATCCTGGGCAAGGAAACCGAGCCTGTTTCTTCACTTTCTAAAATGGGGAAAAACCACAGCACGTAGCTCCCAGGGATTTTGTAATGATTAACAAGTGAGATGATATAGACACCACAAACATTTTAGCTGTTTCTATTCTTTGTAGCTCTAATAGGGTTAATTAGGGGACTGGGGCACTGCTCATGAAAGTAGCCATGCATTCTGTGCTCTTTCTCAGCACAGGTATATAGCTATGTCATCCAGAATTTTTATGACAATCATAAATTATAATTATTAATAATGATATCAAATATCATTTAATTTTTTAAAAAATACATCCACACATATTATTAATACCTTTGGTCTTTCTGTTACAGTAATTGAATCCTCCTTTTTGACAACAACATCAATTTTTAAAAATTAAGCAAAAACATCAAACGCAGTAACTACAGTTGACAAAAAAGGATATAGTATTCTTTGTGTTTGTCACCTCTTTGCCATAATGAGGGAGAAACACTTCATGATTTGTTTTTCTAGACCTTTACTGTCAGCTCTTTTTTTTCCCCCTATATCTTTATTCCTATTTTTTGTTTTTATGTTATCTATTTTCCCAGCAATTTTTCCATCCTCCCTCCCGCACTCCCCCAGCAATCACTTAGAATGAAGAATAAAATAGAGGAGAGGGGAGAAATATTTATTCAGTACCTACTATGTGCTAAGCACTTCACAATTATTATCTTATTTGATCCTCACAACAACGCTAAGGAGTAAGTGCTGTTATCTTACAGTTGAAGAAACTAAGACAAACCGAAGTAAAGAGAGTTATTCAGGATCACACAGTTAGGAGCTATCTGAGGCAGGATTTGAATTCAGGACTATTCTGACTCCAGGCTCCATGTCATACCCACATTTCTCTGCCTCTAAGCAAGGCAAAAAACAATTTAGATCAGCAGGATGATTTCAGAGAGGCCTGGAGAGACTTACATGAACTGATGCTGAGTGAAATGAGCAGAACCAGGAGATCGTTGTATATTTCAACAACAATATTATGTGATGATCAACTCTGATGGACTTGGCTCTCTTCAACAATGAGATGATTGAGGTCAGTTTCAATGATCTAGTGATGATGAAGACAGTCATCTGCAACCAGAGAGAGGACTGTGAAAATTGAGTGTTGGTTACAATGTAACATTCTCACTCTTTTTCTTGTTTGTTTGCATTTTGTTTTCTTGTTTTCTTTCCTTTTTGATCTGGTCTTTCTTTTGCAGCAAGAGAATTGTACAAATATGTTTACATATAGTGTATTTAACATATATTTTAGCATGTTTAACATATATTGGATTACTTGCCATCTAGGGGAGGGGGTGGAGGGGAGGAAGAGGAAAATTTGGAACACAAGGCTATGCAAGAATCAATGTTGAAAAATTACCCATGCATATGTTTTGAAAAAAAAACTTTTAGTAATAATAAAAAAACAGTTTTGCAAAACTGGCCAACTCATCAAAAAACTATATCTATATATCTATATCTATAGCTATATACTCCTCCAGCAAAGTAGCAGCAAGGAGCCTGGGAGGTACTTTATCACATCTCTTTCCCAGAGCCAAGCTTGGGTGTTATATTTTCATAGCAGTCACCTTCAATCATTATTTTGTATTTATAACTTTTTTTTTCAGTTATCAAACCTTTTTTATCTGTCCCACCTTCCCCCTCCTCTATAGGAGAGAGATAGAGAAAGAAAGAGAAAGAGAGAAAGGAAAGAAGGATGGATGGAAAAAAGAAAAGAAGAATGAAAGAGAAAAGAAAGGAGAGGAAAAATAAAAGGGAAGGAAGGATGAAAGAAGGAAAAGGAAAGAAGGAAGGATGGATGAAATAAAGTTGAATGGAAGAAAGATGAAAGAAAGAGAGAGAGAGAGAGAGAGAGAGAGAGAGAGAGAGAGAGAGAGAGAGAGAGAGAGAGAGGTTTTGCAAGGGTGAATGAAAGAATGAAAACTATCTACATTTATTGTGAAAAACAAAGGGCAGCTAGGTGGCACAGTGGATAGAGCACCAGCCCTGAATTCAGGAGGACCCAAGTTCAAATTTGGTCTCAGACATTTAACACTTCCTAACCCTGTGACCCTGAGCAAGTCACTTAATCCCAGTCTCAGGGGAAAAAAAAGAAAAAGCTGTTATTTTCCTTTAAAGGAAGGAAGGATAGAAGGAAGAAAGAAGAAAATAAAAAAGGAAAGAAGGATAAAAGAAAAAAAGAAAGAGATCAAATGAGATATTTGTAAAGTGCCTTACCAAAAAAACACATAGTAGGTGCTTAATCAATGTTTGTCTTGATGGGCATCCCCTCAGTGACTTCACCAGACTGGTGACTCAGTGGCCAATAGGCCTGCTAGAGTTACCCTGGCCCCCAGTTCTCTCACTCACCTTACCAGGGCCCTGTGGCTCTGTCCTGGCTGGGGTGGGGGTGGGGGGCAATGGGGCCTGCTATTTTGTCATGGTTTCTTTCAGTTTTACTTTGACTAAAAGAGGGAGGGATATTTGACGTCACCTTTTCTCACTTGTTTGCTCTCACACAGTTACAAAATGCATCTGGGTTGAGCCCTGCCAGTTCCCAGTCATCTCTACAGAAGTATAGATGACCTTCAAGGCTACTTCTGGGGAGCTGGGGGCCCTTCTCAGGCTGGCTGCCAGACAGAAGCCACTCTGCTTCAGGCCCCACGGGGAAAGGATGCGTTGGCTGCTGCTTCTGCTTCTTGCTATCTTGGCTCAAAGAGGTAAGTTCAACGAAAGGGAAAGAGTAGTTCTTAGAGTGTATAATTTTCCCTGCTTCTGAAAAGACACAAGATAGAATGCTGCTTTTCCCAAAGCTTGGGAGAGTTACTATTGTCACAGGATTTTGTTTTTCTTTCTTTTCTCTCTTTAAAAAAAATTTTTTTTTCTTTCTTCCATATTTTCTTTCTTTCTCTACTTTCTTTTGTTATTTCTCTCTTTCTCTTACTTTCTCTCTTTCTCTCACTTTCTCTCTTTCTCTTTCTCTCATTTTCTTTCTTTCTCTTTCTTTCTTTCTTTCCTTTCTTTTTTTCTTCCTTTCTCCTTTTCTTCATATTCCAGAGAATATCACAAAGGAGATAAACTTGGGAAAAAGGGGAGGAAGGTGTCAACAAATAAAATGAAAATGGAGAGAAGGCATTCCAGGCAAAAGGAACTGCATGAGCAAAGGGCTAGAAGGGAAAATTGCTCTTATATCTGAGAGCAGGGATAACTTCTCCAGCTTGAATCAAGCATACAACAATAGATTCATTGACTGAAATGGGAAGAACTTTGGGCCATAAAACAGAATAATTCCCTCTGTTGAGGAAACTGGCCATAGAGCTACTGAGTTTGAGGAGTCTGGGTATTTACTGTGCCTTCCCAACTCTTACTCTGATGTACCCTATAATACTTCTTGATATAGGAGAACAAGGAGATATGGATGGAAAGATAATCTGGGGATAGCCTATAGAGGACCTTGAATTTAAGCTTGGAAAATGGCTTTGCTCTAGAAGAACAAGGAGATATGGATGGAAAGATAATCTGGGGATAGCCTATAGAGGACCTTGAATTTAAACTTGGAAAATGGCTTTGCTCATTTAAATCTATATCTAGAGAAGTATTGTGAGAGTGGAAAGGGATTTTAGAGACCATAGAGTCCAACTTTTTCATTTTACAGATGGAGAAACTGAGGCCTGGAGAGGGGACAGTCCATGGTTATATAGTTCTTCAGTGGCAAAGCTCAGATTTCTGGATGGGCTCTTGCTGAGAATGGAGTTTCTCAGGAATATGGCAATTTTTGTCTCAATAGTATTTTATTTTTCCAAATACAAGACAATAAGCAATCTGATATAATATATAGCAAGTATAAAGAAAGCAGTGACCCCGTCAATTCTAGTCTAAGGGTAGGATTTCTGTGGAGTCTGGAAAAATGAGAGAAAAGGGGACTAAGGATTTTTCAGTCCTGCCCTATCCAGAAAAAAAGGTTTTACTGAGGGCCATATTTGAAGCTTCTGGGCAAGTGGATTCCAGAATGGAAGATATGCTCTCCACTGACCATAGCATTTGATTTGGAGTTAGAAGCCTTGGGTTCAAATCTAGACTTTTACTTGCTGTGAGATCCTGGCAAGTCATTTCCTCTCCTGGTGTCCCAGATTGTGCATTCCATTCCTGACAGATTGGCCTTTTGAGAAAATGTGAGGTGTATTATAGTAGATAGGGTAATGGATCCTGACTTAGATACTATAGCTGTGTGATCCTAAATAAATTACTTAATCTCTATGGTCCTCAGTTTACTCATCTGTAAAATGTGGGAAGTGGATGTCAATGGAGTCTCATACTCTGCAACATTGCATGTCACCTCTGCAAAGGAAAGGAGGAAGCAGAGCATCCTCTGGGGTGGCTCTTCCTGGGGCTGGGGTCTGCACCAGAGATATCTGGAGCACAGATTGATTCCTCAGTGACCCATGCTTCTTAGGGAGAGAGAGAAGGAAGGACCAGGAAGAGACTGGCTCACGAGAGAGGTTTCCGGTCACACTTTGCTCAGTCTCCACCCATGTCTTAGGGTCCTGGTGCAATGTGGTGGCGTTGGGGGAGGGGGCTCTTATAGGAGGTCAAGGAAAGTCGGTTTGCAAAGAGGAAACAGGATGTGAGCATGTGGGCTCTCAGGGTGTGCTGCAAATACCCAGAGAAAAACA
Source organism: Sminthopsis crassicaudata (assembly GCF_048593235.1). Classification (NCBI taxonomy): domain Eukaryota; kingdom Metazoa; phylum Chordata; class Mammalia; order Dasyuromorphia; family Dasyuridae; genus Sminthopsis; species Sminthopsis crassicaudata. The sequence goes on along the minus strand of NC_133617.1, from coordinate 50,705,684 downwards.
GGGCTCAGGATGCCTGACCTTATGGACAAATGGAGGAAGTGAGGAGATCCCTTAGGGGAGAGATCAGGGATCATACTGGAGGGACCTATACTAAAGAGCTTGGGAAACCAATCGTCCTGGGTTGGGGAAGGCACTTCCCATTTCCAGTATGGCATGGTAAGTCCTTTGCAATGTGGCCTCCACCTCCCTTTCCAGACTTGAGACTTGAGTCAAACTGGTCCATGTTCTGTTCCCCATACACAAATTATATATCTCCCACCTCCACACCTTTGCACAGCTATTTAGAAGGCACTCCCTCCTCACCTGTGCCTTATAGAAAGCTGGATAGCCCTGATGTTACTTCCTTCAGAAATCTGTCTTGTTTAAGTTGGACATCAGGACCTAACACAATATTCTGCACCCAGTAGGTGCTTAACGTGCATTCATTGGATCTGAAGATTCACAAAGCACTTTTCTCACAACTATCTTGTCAGGTCAGTCAATAAGCTCCTACTATGTACCAGGCATTGTGCAAAGCACTGGAATACAAGGAAAGGCAAAGGGCAGTCTCCCTAAGGAGCTCGTCTTCTAATGGAGTAGGCAGCATACAAAAAGATAAGTATGTACAAGATAAATGTGAATGTCTCTTTCATAAGTTTCAGGATAGAGGACAGAACATAAACAGAAGGTAATTTCAGAGAGAGGACAATTGGGCAATGGAATGGATAGAGTGCTGAGTCTGAAGTCAGGAATACTCATCTTCATTAGTTGAATCTGGATCCACATACTTACTAGCTGTGTCACCCTGGACAAGTCATTTTATTCTGTTTACCTCAGTTTCTTCATTGATAAAATGAGATGGAGAAGGAAATGACATACTATGCTAATATTTCTGCCCAAAAAACCTCCACGAAATGGGGACACAAAGAGTTGGCCATGACCAAAAGGACTAAACAACAACAGTCTCAGAGAGAAAACATCAGCAACTAGAGGGAACAGGAAAAGCTTCTCACAGAAAGTGATATTTGATCTGAGTCTTGAAGGAAATGGGTTAAGGCAGGAAGCAGAGGTGAGGAGGGATGACATTCTAATCACAGAATCAGCCAGTGCTCATGGCAGGAGTGCTGAATGAAGAATTTTCTCTGAGAACTTCTTCTCTTCTGCTCCTTATCTCACCTCCCTCAAATACTTTCTGCTACTATCTCTTCCTTCACTCATTTCTCCCATAAAAAGGTAGCCCTTCTCCTTGCCAAAAACAAAGCCCTTTGAATACACAAAGGATCCCATTCCATCTCATCTTCTCCAGTAGATTGCCCTTTCAGTCATGCTCACTCTATCACTAATCTTCAGTCTTTCTTTATTCACTGGCTCCTTCCCTATACCCTCCATGTCTTCCCCCAAAACCCTTATTTGATCCACCTGTCCCCATTAATGATCTTCCCAAATCTCATCTTCTTTATGTGGCGAAATGACTCAACCAGTCATAAAGGGGTCACAATATAAAGGTCTTTAAAAACCCAAACTGAAGAGTCCATATTTGATGCTGGTGATCATAGGGAAACCCTGGTATTAAGGACCACACCTACGTGCGAAACTTAGAAAGTCTATAAAGGGTTAAAGGGGACTGTACCATTAAGGGGCTGGGAGGTTCTCTGAAAGCCCCTATAGCTGTGAATCATAACTGTCTTGAAGAAATTGAAAATCAGCCTTTACTGACGCAGATGTTGCTTGTGAATTGGGAATGAAATAAATTGCTGATCAGAATTAGATCCCCAGCAACCTCTAGCAGGTGGCTCCCGTAACACACTGGAGTTTCCACAGTGAGATTCTGGTGGTGGTAGTGGGATATGATTGCTGTACTTTAAAGGAGATGACATTGGCAGCTTCATGGAGGAAAGACTTGTGGTAGGAAGACCATTCAGCAAAGATGGAAAAATATTCCATCCATACGTTGGTGGGCACGACATGGATGAAGATTCAGCGAAGGAGACTTTGAAGGAGGGGTTAGACAAGAGAACCCAGAAAGGCTGGAGAAGCATGAGTATCTAAGAGAAAAGGGTTATTCATTGAAGTGAATTTAAGAGGCATGAGGACTGAGAAAAGGCTATTTGATTTGGCAATTAAGAAATCATTGGTAACTTTGGAAAGCACAGGATGACTTAAATCATGAGCTGGGAAGTCAGACTTCAGAGAGTTTAGAAGAGAATGAGAGGAGAGGAAGTAGATTGTGTCTGGTTGTCGAACACTAACGAGGATGGAAGGAGCAAATGAGGGTTTTGTGAGCTCAGGGAAGACACATAGGCAGTAGGGCAGGAGCCAGTAAATAAAGAAAGATTGAAGATTAGTGATAAGTTGGGAATGACAGAAGGGGCAATCTGCTGGAGAAGTTGGGATGGAATGGGATCACTTATACATGTGGAGGGCTTTGCCTCTGGCAAAATAAAGGTCTATCTTTTCAGAGGGATGAAGGAAGAGCTAGTAGCATAAAGCAACTGAGGGAGGTGAGATGAGGAGGAGAGAATGGGAGGAAGTTTTCAGCAAACGACCTCTATTTTTTGGTAAAGTATGAGACAAAGTCCTCACACTAGGAGGAAGGACCTTTGGAGGCTTGAAAAGGGTTAAAAGAGTTTGAAGAACTGCTATGTTAAGTGAAGTAGCAGATCAGTTAGGGAGATATCAAAGAATTGCTTTGCTGCAGCGAGGGTCCAGCTGAAGTTGAATGTGACATACACATGTAGTGGACCCAGTTGACACAGCCTCATGATTTTCTCCAGCTCCATTCTGGGAGGTAGTAGGAGTGCTGTTATTAACACTGTTTAACAATTGATCAAGCTAAAGTTCAGAGATACTAAGCTGTTTACCCATAATTCCACAACTAGCCATCCTGACCCCTGCATTTCCAGGGAACAACAGCTTCTTCTCTGCCAAGAGGACTCATCTGGTATCCTCAAATCTTAAAGTTGGAAGAGAGCTGAATTTGGCAATCTAATCCCTGGATAATTTAGTATTCCTTCAGGGATAGTGAGGTGGTGCCATAGTACACAGAGCATTGGCTTTTAGAGTTAGAAAGATGTAAGTTCAAATCAGCCTCAAACACTAGCTGTGTGACCCTGGGCAAGTCATTTAACCTGAAATGCCTCTCCCCCCAAATAATCTCTTCAATATTCCCCCCACCCCCACCAATAAAAATAAAATAAAATATTCCCACCCTCTACTGGAAGATCTCATAGTTCTTGAGAGTCATCTTATTCCATTCTTGAGCAACCCTCATTGATTTTTCATTCCAGTAATGAACCAAATCTACCTCTTTGTACTTCCCACTTGTTGTTTCTAGTTCACCCTCTGGGACCAAGCAGAACAAATCTCACCTCTCTTCCACATTTCAACTCTTAAAAACTTAAAAACAGAAATTATGACACTCTCTCCCCTCCAAAATCTCTCATTCATACTACTTAAGGTCATAATGTAACAATAAGAGCTACTAAATTTATTGTCTCTTCAACCTTGCAAAAAATTACGCATACAAAAATCATCTCACTTAATATAACTTAACAACCCTGTGCTGGGAAAACTTGAGGTTGAAGTCGTAAAGCTAGTAAGTGTCAGAGATGGATTCAATCCCAAATCATCCTTACCTCAAGTTCAGTAATTTTTTTTCCCACTAAATGAAACAGCTCATAAAAGCTGGCAAGGTAGATTAGGGTGGAGATGGAATAATGGACCGTCTTGAATGCCACGCTAAAGATTTTAGCCCTTTCAATGACCATGTAAAGCCCCTGGGGGTATATCATGAAACGGTGCCATTTTCCTTGGAAATAAAGATCCTTGCTGAAATTCAGAATAACTTAGTTATGGCAATAATAATAATTTCCCCAATCTTTTTAAACATCATGTGCATACATGCCTTGCCAGGTGCTGGGGATGGAAAGGCAAAAACTAACTATTTTAAGGGCTTGAACTCAACTTGGGGTGTTCAGTGAGGAAGAAGAGAAGTAAACGCAAGGTCACTGGAGGAGAGAGAGATCACAATCAAAAAGAAGAGGAAAATGTCAGGAGGAGGTCACACCTGAACTGTACCTCAAAGGAAGATAAATATTCGCCAGGACAGAATTGAGGAGAAAATACAAGGCAAGCATCGGATACAGACAAATAGTTTGTACAAAGTTCTAAGGGGAGAAATGGCCCATCAAGTAAATCCTTGGGCTAGGACCTGTATGAAAGGGAAGATTACCAGATAAGAATGAAGGTGCTAAACTGGAGGTTGAGGCATTTGTAGTTGTCATAACAAAAATAGGGAGCCACACAGAAATTAGATATGGATCCACACTTAACACCATATACCAAGATAAGATCAAAATGGGTCCCTGATTTAGGCATAAAGAGGGAGATAATAAATAGATTAGAGGAACAGAGGATAATCTACCTCTCTGACTTGTGGAGGAGGAAGGAATTTATGACCAGAGGAGAACTAGAGATCATTATTGATCACAAAATAGAAGATTTTGATTACATCAAACTAAAAAGTTTCTGTACAAATAATACTAATGCAAACAAGATTAGAAGGGAAGTAACAAATTGGGAAAATATTTTTAGAAACAAAGGTTCTGACAAAGGTCTCATTTCCAAAATATATAGAGAACTGACCCTAATTTATAAGAAACCGAACCATTCTCCAATTGATAAATGGTCAAAGGATATGAACAGACAATTCTCAGAGGAAGAAATTGAAACTATATCCACTCACATGAAAGAGTGTTCCAAATCACTACTGATCAGAGAAATGCACATTAAGACCACTCTGAGATACCACTACACACCTGTCAGATTGGCTAAGATGACAGGAACAAATAATGACAAATGTTGGAGGGGATGTGGGGAAATTGGGACACTAATACATTGCTGGTGGAGTTGTGAAAGAATCCAGCCATTCTGGAGAGCAATCTGGAATTATGCCCAAAAAGTTATCAAACCGCGCATACCCTTTGACCCAGCAGCGCTACTACTGGGATTATATCCCAAAGAAATACTAAAGAGCGGAAAGAGACATATATGTGCCAAAATGTTTGTGGCAGCTCTTTTTGTTGTAGCTAGAAACTGGAAGATGAATGGATGTCCATCAGTTGGAGAATGGTTGGGTAAATTGTGGTATATGAAGGTTATGGAATATTATTGCTCGGTAAGAAATGACCAGCAGGAGGAATATAGAGAGGCCTGGAGAGACTTAAATCAACTGATGCTGAGTGAAATGAGCAGAACCAGAAGATCACTGTACACTTCAACAACAATACTGTATGAGGATGTATTCTGATGGAAGTGGAAATCTTCAACATAAAGATGATCCAACTCACTTCCAGTTGATCAATGATGGACAGAGGTAGCTACACCCAGAGAAGAAACACTGGGAGGGGAATGAAAATTGTTAGCACTAATATCTGTCTGCCCAGGTTGCATGTACCTTCGGATTCTAATGTTTATTGTGCAACAAGAAAATGATATTCGCACACATGTATTGTACCTAGACTATATTATAACACATGTAAAATGTATGGTATTGCCTGTCGTCGGGGGGAGGGAATAGAGGGAGGGGGGGTAATTTGGAAAAATGAATACAAGGGATAATATTATAAAAAATATATATATATATAATAAAAAAAATTAAAAAAAAAATAGGGAGCCACAGATTATTCTTGAGTAGCCCAATGATAGTAGATCTATAGCTGGAAAGGTCTATAGAAGCCATCTAGTGCAATGGTCTTATTTTATAGATGAGGAAAGTAAGACCCTTGGCTAATATCACACAAGGAGTGAGTGCAGCTTTGGTGGAGCCTGAGTTTTAGGAAGATGATTTTAGGAAGATTTAGGAAGATGTCAGGGATGGGTGGGAAGAGGGAGGGGCTGGATAGAGGAATTATGTGCATAGTCTTCTTCCATTAAAATATAAACTCCCTGGGGCAGCTAGGTGGTGCAATGGATAGGGCACCAGCCTTAGAATCAGGAAGACCTGAATTCAAATGCAGCCTCAAGCACTTAGTAGATGTATGATTCTGAGCAAGACACAACCCCGATTACCTTGCCAAAAAAAAAAAAAAAAAAAGGTACTCAATATAGAAGGACCAGGGTTTGAAGCCCATTTTGGATATTTACTAACTGTAGGACCATTAGCACGTCCCAGACTTGTATATTTGGAGCTGAAGGACTTAAAAGCTATTCAGTCTAATCCCCTCCCTCATTTTACAGATAAGGAAATGGAAAGAGATTTATTTCATTACTTATCCAGCATTACACAACCAGTGAAATATCCAAGTAAGATTAGGATAGCCTGTATTTGAATTTAATTTGAATCCACATCTTACTAACTCCAAGTGCAATGCCCTGTCCTCTATGCTATTTTGCCCATTTCAGAGCTTCTAGCCTCAGTTTTCTCAAGTCAAAAATGGCAAGAATAATACAAAGAACCTACTTCCCAACAGTGTGGTGATATTCAAATGAGATAATGTATATAAAGTGCGCATGAAGTGTCAAAGAGCCTATATAAACACCAGATATTCATTAAGGAAACCAGATTGGGTTTGGGGGCTTCAGTATCTGTGGTGGCAACATAGGGATCCCAACATTTGGAGAGCAGAGCTTGGAGCATCAGAAACAAGGGATAATCTATGAATCACCTGGGAGCTCAGCAGAGAATCCTTTTGTAGAAATAGAGATGCATTTCTTCATCATGACCCTGATCTCTCTCCCCCTTCCCTTCTAGGTGGTGACCCTGGATTCCTTCCCTATCACTAAATGACTCTTAATTTTTGTCTCTTCCAATACAGGTGGAGCATGCAGAAATGGGGAGTGCTGTTTCCAAGAACTGCCCTTCTGGGAAAGAGACACAGGTATGGGAGGGGATGGAACTAAGTCCACAATCTTCTAAGGAAACCTCACACTTCTGCTGAGGTTTTCATGTTTACACAAAAGCACTTTCATGTAAACCTTCATGTTTACAAAGCCCTTTATAGATATTATCTCCTGTGCTCCTCATAATATTCCTTTACTCAGGTATTAGGATGGCCTGCATGTGATGTTTAGGTAAGAGTGCACTTGCTGGTAAATGTTTAACAATCAGTTCTGTGGGGTGGAGGAGCTGGGGTGGTCTATACTGGACACATTCTTCTGCATTATCAATGTTTTCCCATTGTTTTCTTAAGTTTAGACCAGGGGTTCTCAGACTACAGTGGGTTATGGCAAATGGGCTGAGGGGCAGAGACAGAGTGTGAGTTTTTGCTTTTACTATAGTCCGGCCCTCCCACAGTCTGAGGGACAGTGAACTGGCCCCTATTTAAAAAAGTTTGAGGACCACTGGTTTAGACAATCAACAAAACATGATTTGTTAATAATAGTTGGGGAGGTAGGTACTATTATTATTCCCATTTTACAGTTGAAGAAATTGAGGCAGACTAAGATTATAGGATCACACAGCCAGTAAGTGTCTGATTCAGATCTTCATTCCTGACCCAGCACATTTCTCCCCTGCACCACCTAGTCGCCCCTTAGAATTCTTCCATTCCTTCGTTCAAGGCTCCATTCACTGCTGCCTCCTTCTCAAAGCCTTTCCTGGTTCCCTGGTTGCCTCTGAGGCCCTGATTTATAACATCTACTGATCTCTAAGGGGGTAAGTGTCACCCTGAAAGTTTAACAATCGACTTGTGAGAGACAATTTGAACTAGCCCCAGCACATCCCAGTGTGGGGGGTTCTCTCTGCAGGGATGGCAGCAGTCCCAATCAATCCATGTTCCGCTTTCCTTAAGCATACAGATGACAGCTGGACACTGTATTAATTATCCATCAATGAAATATAGTACCTGAGTTGTTCATCAGATGGTACACCCCTTGAACCACCCACCAAGTCCCCTCAACTCTCGGTAGCCTCCCAAATGACTGCAGTATCCCCTCTGGTCGACAGAGGGTGCTCAGTATATAAATTCTCAGGCTATTCCCAATTTCTATAAGTGGTGTTCAGAAGCTTGCACTCAATAGTTTAAACCTAAGTTTTCTGGAGAGAAAAGAGGCAACCAGGGAACCAGGAAAGGCTTTGAGAAGGAGGCAGCAGTGAATGGAGCCTTGAACGAAGGAATGGAAGAATTCTAAGGGGCGACTAGGTGGTGCAGGGGAGAAATGTGCTGGGTCAGGAGTGAAGATCTGAATCAGACACTTACTGGCTGTGTGATCCTGTAATCTTAGTCTGCCTCAATTTCTTCAACTGTAAAATGGGAATAATAATAGTACCTACCTCCCCAACTATTATTAACAAATCATCAAACATAATAATATTTATAAAGTGCTTAGCAAATTGGAGACACTTAATTGTTTCTTTCCTTCCAAGGTGAAAAGAAAGTGTGTTCTAGGGAGCTTGGAAATGGCAAACTAGCCCGCTGGTTGACCTGACTGACCTCCTAGATTCTTTGTTTTAAGGTCTTCCCTAGCCAATAGTCAATGGACATAGGCTTCTTATGGTCTTTTTCAGGCTCAGTGGAAGGTCCAAGGAAACTGCTTTGTTACAGGATTTTCCCAAAGGACTTTGAATGTTCTTGGCAATACAATGGTGACCCCACCAACGTTACCCACTTCCTTCGATGCTGGTAAGTAAAACACTCAGGAGCTTCATCTCAGCGTAGACTTGCCAATGGCAAAGAGAATGGGAGAGGCATTGAGGAATCAATCTTCACAAATCATGGTGATCCTGGCTGAACAAAGGAGGGCTTCTGAAACTTTCATGGACCCCTCTGGTCTGTGAAGAACTCTTCAGAACATTGTTTTAAAATTTGTTGCCTCTCTTTGTTCATTCTGGAAGTGTGGGGGTTACCTGAACAACCCCACCTCCCATAGATAAGCAGAGTCTTTGGACTGCTTCCTTTTTGACGTGGGCCAATTAGTCTCTCCTTACTTAGGCAGACCCTTATTCTTCTCCCTGCTCTTTTATTCCTGAGGATTTGTCATATTTGTTCAGAACATAGCATGTCCTACTGAAGCTCAGAATCCTAAGCTCAAGCCATTCACCATATCTGCCATTAGATGTCTACTTCAATGGGAAATGATGTCCTCAAATGCATCATATCACAAAGAAAATCAATTTTATCAAATACAGTTATCAAGATTTTTTTTAAGTTGATGGACCCCAGATTAAGAACCCATAAAGGCAGCTGGTTTTAATTGTTCTAATCCTCTAGTCAGCATCTCTTCAACCCTTTTATCACAAAACCCATCTCAAGAAACATTTCCATGTTTCCTTGTCATTAAAATCTGTAGCTTGGATTAGGTTCTTTATCTTTTTTGTCTTTGGTAAAACCTATGGACCCCTTTTTGGTCTAATATTTGTTGGCTACATATAATTAAAGGACATGCTCAATTGCATTAGAACTTAGTGAAAATGTGATTTTTTATTTTCTATATAAGTAGGACCCCTGAAATCTCTCCACAGACTCCTTGTGAGTTCATAGGGCCCAGGTTGAAAACACTGAGCAAGATGAGGACTAAGGGCCTTCCTAAATCTGACATCCTGGGTTCTAAGGGCCCTTCCAGCTTTGACAATCTATATTCCAAAAGCCATTTCAGCTCTGACCTCCTGGGTTCTAAGGGCCCTCCCAGCTCTGACATTTCTGTTCTATATTTTCTGGGTTGCTGAAAACCTACATATTACTTATTTTTATGATCCAAGACACTTACTAACTCTGTGACTCTGGGTAAGTCACTTTACCTTATTTGTCTCAATTTCCCCATCTGTAAAATGAGCAAAAGAAGGAAATGGCAAGCCACTCTCATATATTTTCCAAGAAAACCCCAAATGAGGTCACGAAGAATCAGACACAACTGGAAAAGACTGAACAACAACAACAATTTCTACTATTAAAAATCTAGCTTAGAATGTAGAACTGAGACCTTATAATATAGAACCTAGAATTTCAGAGTTAGAACACAGAACAAAGAACATAAAATATAAAGGTGGAAAAATTAGAGCTGAAAAGAACCCCAGAACCAAGAACAGAGGATGTCAGAGCTGAATGGGCACAACAGCAGAGCTGGGAGGGCCCTTAGGATGTAGATCATAGTTCATAATATCATAAATCTCAGGTAGGGGGTTCCCATCCTGGCAAGCACAGACCTTCTGGGGTGTGAAAAGCTTTTCAAGAAGCTATGGAGACAATTTTACTTTAATGTTTTGAAATTAACATTTGATTGATGAAGGCATGAAATTTTTCAACTGCTCTTAGAGAGTTTTATTCCATTCTCACATTTCTTTATGGAAAATTAATCTCCTTATTTTATTTTTATGTGTTTTATCATGATCATCTCTCAATTTATTTCCTTTCATATTGAATGAGGTATAAATGAAGGGTATTGAATCCTGAATGTCAAAGGTTATAGGGACTGAAAAAGATTATGAAAAGACCTATATCTTGAAGGGAATCAGAAATCATCTAGCCCAACTCAGTGAGGAAACTGAATACCAGCAATAGTTTGATCAAAGTCATATGGTTACCAAGAGACAGTTATGAGTCAAACTGAGATCTTCAGCACTTCATCAGGCAGGTAGATCCTGTCTGAGGAATGTTGGTTGTTACAGGATTTATTTAGAATGTATTTGCAGGGGGTTCAAATCTGGTCTCAGACACTTGACACTTCCTAGTTGTGTGATCCTAGGCAAGTCACTTAATCCCAGCCTCAAAAAAAAAAAAAAAAAAAAAAAAAAAAAAGGAATGTATTTGCAGGGGGAATGCTGCAATGTTTAAGGAATGTTTAACAACTTACTCTCCAAAAAGTAAAATAAAATAAAAATCAGGACACACTTCTATGTTTAATCTTGATTATTAACATTTCCTCCATTATATTCTTAAAGCTGCAAAACAATAAAATCAAAAATTGTAAAATAATAAATATATTATGTTAATATATTATAATATATAATAATAAATATAATTAAATGAAAAAATAAAAAAACAATAAATCAAGCCATGATTTCTAGAATTGGATAATTTTGGAGGTCTGAATGCTCACTCTGAAGATTTAACAATCAGCTCTAAGCTCTGGGAGCCCAGAGTCAGCTCCAGTCTCTCTGTATTGGGACACCATCAGTGAGTGCTTCAAATAAGCCCAATATTATCAGTGGATTGATTGCATCCATGTGCTGACTCTTATGTCAGAACCATCATATCGATTGTACACTCAGGTGGTCTTAAATAGCCTTCCCAGGCAGTCTCTTCCATCTCCCTGGAGTAATTCAGCATGGGGGATGCTCAAGGTACCATATTGGGATTACAGCTGTGTGACCAAAAACTTCTCTCTCCTCTTGAGTCTTAGAAAAGGGGATTGTTGCTATTTTGAAGCAGGAACTACCAACCGAGTCAGGTTTACTGACCAAGCTAAGGTGTCCATCCTACAGAACGTCACATTCTGGGTGGAGTCTCGAGTTGGAAATAGAATAACAATATCCCCAAACATCACTGTGGTGCTCGGCAGAGCCTGTAAGTAACTGTGGGCTTTCCATTTTCTTTGCAAGTTGTGAATTTGTGTCTGCCTTGATGAGTCCCTTTCCATCGCTGGAGATTTTCAAGAGGAAGCTGGATAGTCATTTTTTCCAGATGCTAGTCAGAAGATGCTTTCTTCAGGCACAGATTAAACGAGATGATCTCTGAGGTCCCTTTGAGTCGGAGAATCATAGGACTTTAAGTAGCATTTAGAAGGGAAGGGATCTCAGAGCTCAATTAGTCAAACTTCCTCCTCTTGAGAAAAAAAAAAAATAACTAGAAGCAAGGACTTATCCAAAGTGATCAGGACTAGTAAGTAGCAGAACTTGACTTTGAACTGAAGCTCTCAGACTAAATTCAACTTCCCTCCTGTTGCAGGACATGTATCCTATGATTCTACAATTCCTTTGTCCAATTCCTATTGAATTATACAATAGTTCCCCTTCCATGAGAAAGAAGTTAAGGGTAAGGAACATTTGGAGATTCAAGGTCCAGAGCGATAGCTTGAAACAAGAGCATGATGAAAGGCAGAAGTCATAGAAACATGGAGGATGGGTTTCGGATACAAGGGGATCTTGACAGGAGCTGAGAGATGTCTCCAATAAAAAGCATCCCATGTAATATCTCTTAAAGTGGTAGTCAATGATAGTTTCCAGGGTCTGGTCACCTAAGAGCTTGGGTTGGATAAGGGAATAATAATAAGGAGTGGACTAAGCTGGCTAGATGCTACATGGGAAATGTGGCTGGAGCAGCAACTGGAGGGCAGAGATAAGGACAGATTGCTCCATTGTGTTTTGAGGGAATGTTCTCCCATCATTGTCCCTTCTCTTCATTTCTTTTAATCGTATAAGCAATATTTAGATCCATTAAGTCAGGCTCTCTATTCCATTTGATTTTTATTTCAGTCAAGTATGACCCTCCCAGTGGAGACATGACTATTTCCAAACTCCATGGCCATCTCATGATAGAATGGAAGACCCCTGAAAAGCAAGAGAATGCCATAGCTGAATATCGATACAGGATGTGGAACGGAACATGGGAACAGGTAAAGCAGGCCCTTTCAGGAGCAAGATCTTCAGTATTAGTTACTAGGGAGAGAACTGTAAATCACAAAGGGTAATCAGGCCCCTGGGAAGCCATTTGGTACTTTCTGGTGGGAAGAGAGGGACTGAAATGGGAGTGAGGAAACTAGCCAGCCACAGCCTCACTGGGAAATCTTGGCTTATATCCGCCTTGTTCTAGGTCTCAGTTTCCCTATTGGCAAAAAGAAAGGGTTGTACTAAGTGGCTTCTGAGGTCCCTCTCAGTTCTCACATTCTATGTTCTAAGGGCCCTCCCAGCTCTGACCTCCTGGGTTCTAAAAGCTCTCCCAGCTCTGACCCTCCTGGGTTCTAAGGGCCCTCCCAGCTCTGACCTCCTGGGTTCTAAAAGCTCTCCCAGCTCTGACCCTCCTGGGTTCTAAGGGCCCTCCCAGCTCTGACATCCTGGGTTCTAAGGCCCCCCCCACTCTGATATTCTTGAGGCAAATAAGGAAAAATGAAATAGACCTTGCCCTCAGGAGCGTAGGGGAAACTGTCTACAGAGAAGTAAAAGCAAAATATGTATAGAAATAATAAAAAGCAATTTTGCTGGGGCCAGAAAGGGTCAGCTCCAACAACTGGAGGAATCAGGCAAGGCTTCCTTGAGGAGACGCTCTCTGAGTTTTTTTGGTAAAAAAAAACCAAAACCCCAAACCCTACTCTCAATTCAGTAACATCCCAATGAATTTCTATTTTATTAATGTCAATAGCTCCTTCCAGTATTTGAAATTATGACTACCCAGATGGAGAAAGCATTTGTCTACATTGTTGACCTGGAGGCCCAGGAACTATATTTGATTATTATTATGCTGGGTCAAACTGCATAACAAATTTGGGGGTGCCAAATTCAGCCTGAGCTGCCTGAGCTGCCTGAGCTGCTGGGCGTTTGAACTTGAGCAGCCCTTGCAATAACTCCATAAATCCCCTAGAGGGCCCCCGCTCACAGATTGGGAGTCATGGATTATTTCAACTTTCTCACCTCAATTTTACATCGGGACTGAGACCAAGAGAGGGACAGCAAGGTCAGCAGAAGGGGTTCATCGTGGAGAAAAGATATACACTGAGCTCCTCTGACTCAAATTCGGGATGCTGTTCTCTATTGATTGTAGTTACAGAATCAGTACATTGTAATAAATCAGCATGTTATTGACTTATATTATGTTAAAATTGACTAGGTTATAAGTTTTATTTATATATATATATGCATATATATATATATATAATTTATATATGTGTGTATGTCTATAAGCTATAAATGACTGGGTTTAGATCAGACCTGGGCCCAAACTCAGTCTCTGACATTTGTTGGCTTTGTATGAGCTACGCTGCTGTTATTCAGCTATTTCAGCCTTTTTTCAGAAAACCCATTGGGGTTTTTTTTTGGCAAAGATATTGGAATGGTTTGCATTTCCTTCTCTGGTTCATTTTATAAATGGGGAAACTGAGCAAACAGGGTTGAATGCCTGGCCCAGGCTCACACACCCAATAAGTGTCTGAGGCTGGATTTAAATTCAAGGATTTCAGGCATTTATCTCAGGTGACTCTGGATCTTCTTTTGCAAACCATAGTTAGGTATGATTCGTGTGAAGGGAACACCCACGCTGGGAGGTGCTCATGATGACAAAAACCCCCTCTTGATAGGTTAGTTCTAAGGGAATGCTACTCTCCAGCTCAAAAATTGTTTCTATTGTAACCCTAAACACCTCTTTTCCTGCTCTTTTTTTGTCTATGTGACTTTTTCTGACAAAATGCTAATGATCTATATTATCTCATTCCAGGGAGATTGTGGAGGCCAGACGAACTCTGATGTTGGTGAGAACCTGGGAACTGCGGCTTCCATGGCCCTAGTGGGGAAATAGAGCCCTTCTCCCTAGCAATTACTCCATCAATACCTGTTTGTCCAACAGGAGGCAATACAGGAGAACTGTATGTTGGAAACGGCTTTTCACTGAGGGGAAAGGAGTTCTAGTTCCAACTCCCACTAACTTACTGTGGGACTCAAGCCAAGTAATCTCAACCTCCCTGGGTCTCAATTTTACCATCTGTAGAGAGGGAAAGATGGACTAGATCTTTGAAGTCCGTGCTATCTGCAAATATTCTCTATTTTAAGGTCCTATCAAGATCTATATGCTAAGGGCCCTCCCAACTCTGAAATCCTATGTGCTGAGGACCTTCCTAGTGCTGAAATCCTATGTTCCAAGGCCCAGCTTTTTATACTGTGATTTAAGAGTCCATATAGGGTCTTGTAACTGAATGTAAAGGTCATGAAATTATAATTTATTATTAGTAAATGTTTGATTTGGATACGTATTTTATATAGCTTATATATCCAGGGTTGAGTAAAAATTTTTCAAGTGAAAAGAGGTTAAGAACAGAAAAAAATTTAAGAAGCCTTGTTTTAAGAGTCCTCCCAGCTCTGATATCCTGGGTTCTAAGGGACTTCCTAGCCCTGACATCTTGAGTTCTAGGGGCATCCTGGATTCTAAGGGCCCTCCCAGCCCTGACCTCCTGGGTTCTAAGGGCCCTCCCAGCTCTGACATCCTGGATTCTAAGGGCCCTCCCAACCCCGATTCTGTGTTCTAAGGGCCCTCCCAACCCCGATTCTGTGTTCTAAGGGCCCTCCCAACCCCGATTCTGTGTTCTAAGGGCCCTCCCAGTTCTAATATCCTGGGTTCTAAGGGACTTCCTAGCCCTGACATCTTGAGTTCTAAGGGCATCCTGGATTCTAAGGGCCCTCCCAGCCCTGATATCCTGGGTTCTAAGGGCCCTCCCAGCTCTGACATCCTGGGTTCTAAGGGCCCTCCCAGCTCTGACCTCCTGGGTTCTAAGGGCCCTCCCAGCCCTGATATCCTGGGTTCTAAGGGCCCTCCCAGCTCTGACATCCTGGGTTCTAAGGGCTCTCCCAGCTCTGACATCCTGGATTCTAAGGGCCCTCCCAGCCCTGATATCCTGGGTTTTAAGGGCCCTCCCAGCCCTGATCTCCTGAGTTCTAAGGGCCCTTCAAGTTCAGACAGCTTTTGTAGGATCATAAATTTAGAACACTTAGGGATCTTTGATTCCATCTTATCTATTTTGCTCTTTGTACAGATAAGAATACTGAGGCTCAGAGAGATTAAGTGATTTCCCAGGTCACACAGGTAGCAGACTAGCCAGTTCTCTCTCAGTTAAACCTTTCTTTGCTTCCCAGCCCAATGTTGTGTTCATTAAGCCTGTTAAACTTAGTAAGAGTGATTAGACTAGGTTCTTTTCAGTGGTCAGTGATCTAAAGCAATCCCAATAGACTTTGGATAGGAAATGCCGTCTGCATCCAGAAAAAGAACTAAGGAGACTGAATGTAAATCATGCTGTGTCCACGTCTTTTTTTTGTTTCTTTTCTCTCCCATGTTTTTTCTCCTTTTACTCTGATTTTTCTCTCCCAACACGATTCATAAAGCAATGTGTGTTAGAAAATAATAATAATAATAATAGTACATTTTTTTTAAAAGAGTGATTAGTCTGAGGGAGAACTGAAGAAGTGAGCCATGGAGAAGATGGGCTTGATTGGGGCAGGGCCAGCTTGGGGAGGTGACTGGAAAGTACTGGATAGGTCCCTATGGAACCTGCTCACTAGCCGGCTAACTAATCTCTATGGCATCTGGACCTTATTCAGAAACCTGCGCTCTCCAGCTAGAAGTACCTGTTGCCTATGAAATTCAGCTCCGCCGGCACAAAAAAGCTTCCCCGACTGGTCAGTGGAGTGACTGGAGCAAGTCTATTTGCATTCCTGCTGGTAAGAAGTTGGCGCCCATTCCTTCCATAGGTCCATCCAACAGTCACAGTTCTAAGTCCTTTCCAGCTGTCATTCTAGGTCCTAACCTCCATTCCAGTTCCTCCATTCCATGTTCTAACAGTCTTCCCAGGTTTTGCTATTCTCATGTTCTAAGTTCCCTTCCAATGCTAATAACATTCTCCAAGGACTTTATTTCTAACATTCTCTGATTTAACGCTGATAAATGATCTGATTGCAAAATTTATTTCTCTTTACAGAAATTCTCACAATTCCAGAGATGAATTACACAGTGGGAAAACTCAATGATAATGGAAAGAGGGACCTCATCCTTGACTGGGAGGTACTTTTGGTGGAGGCTGCACTCACATTCAATGGGAAAAGCACTGCTCTAGGAGACAACAGCTCCGAGTTTTGGTCCTCCTTCAAATCGATCACTTATAAACTTGGAGTAGTCCCTTCTCCTGTTGGGATATGGTTTAGATACAAATTAAAGGGAGGTGATACTCTCTGCTTAGTTCTTTTCCCAGGGATGCTGTAAGAATGAGTAGAATATGGACAAAAAAGCGCTTTGAAATCCTCATCCCTTGTCCTTTAATAATGTGAGGGATCATCATGGTTAAACTTACAGCAATATTCTGAGCTGTGTTTTGACTCCCATAAAAGAAGGGAGGGATGACTTTCTCTTGGGATTCTTAGTTTTTCTTTCTCTGTTTTTTGTTTTTTTTTGTTTTATTTTGTTTTTTGAGAGGCAATTAGGGTTAATGATTTACCTAGGATCACACAGTTAGTAAGTGTTAAGTGTGTGAGGTCAAATTTGAATTGAGGGCTTCTTGCCTCCAGGTCAGTGCTCTTATCTACTGCACAATCTATCTGCCCCCTGCTCTTCCTGGTTTATATGAAGTTTCTAAGGATAGTGTGGTGTGAGATGGATGAGTGTTCCCACCTCTGAACTTGTCCCTTTCATCGCTGAGCAGCCCAAGCAAGAGAAGCAACCCCTCAACTGCTCAGAAAAAGTGAATTTCAGCCTTGTTCTTCGGATGGTTTCCTGCTCCTGCAGACCAAAGGCTAAGAAGAAGATGAAGCTGGAGAAAGTGATCCAAGTTTCTGGGGCAGAATATGATGCCATCATCCAAACCCAGGGAACCATTGGGCCACAGTTAAATCGGACATTCCGCATCCCTGCTGAACTTGACTCGGGTATGTGAGGGTGGGATGCCTGGAAGTGACCATGTGGAATAGAACATATAAGCAAAAAAACTGAAAACTAGTAAAAGGAATGTTAGAGCTGGGGGACTCTTAGAACCCAGGATGTCAGTGCTGGGAGGGCCCTTAGAACCCAGGAAGTCAAAGCTGGGAAGGCCCTTAGGACACAGGATGTCAGAGCTGGGAGGGCCCTTAGAACCCAGGATGATAAAGCTGATTATAAGATATGGAATACTGCATGTTAGATTTACAAGGAAATTTTGTACAGACAACACAGGGAAGAATAAAATTTTAGAACATAGAACATCAAATGTGGAAGGAACACAGATCAGTCAACAAACATTTATTAAGAGCTTACCCTGGGTTGGGAACAGTCCTAAGGTCTGGGAATACAAAGAAAGGCAAAAACCACAAAAATAACTCTTGCTCTCAAGAAGCTCACTTACACTGTCAAAAAATGTAATAATTATAAAATAAAATAAAAAATTAAAAAAAAAAAAAAAAAAAAAAAAAAAAAGAAGCTCACTTACTATTGAGGGAGACAACACATATAAATAAAATAGATATATAAAACCTACATATAGAGTAGAAGGAATATAACATTAGAGAGGAAGTTTCAAGTGTCTCTTGCAGATGGAGACCTTGAGTTGAGCCAGAGGTGTCAAGAGTTTCAGGTGAGAAAAAAAGGCCTTCTAGACAGTGCTAAAACACAGAGGTTATGTGGGAGGATACAAAGGGAGATGAGGTTATGTGTTTAGGATGCCTTAAAGACCTATTCCTTTTCTACACTGTTTGAAGTAAGTGCCTTTGGGCACTAACTTTCCTACAAGGTTATTTGACTGAAAGCCTGTATAAATAACAAACCAAATAAGTCAATGAGAGGAAGGTAATTGTTTCCCTCCCTCTTCCCTTCAATGTCTCTCTTGATGATCAACTGGCATCTGAGCGGTGGCTTAGTAAAAGGAACTATGGGTTTAAATCTCACAGCTGCTTCAGAGATATATGACCCTAATCAAATCCTTAATTTCTTTGAGACTCAGTTTCCCCATCCATCAAATAGAGATAATACCCAATAATCCCTGACTATCCTACCTTTCTCTCCCTTCTCCCTCCCAAGGCTACTGTGAGGAAATGGATGTGAAAATGGATGGAGGAATGACACACAAGCTGTAAAACAGCTTGTGAATGACAAAGGATGCTGTAATGACTGGAGTATGATTACCTATTAATATTTCCCCAGGTTTTATCCAGGATGCAGCGTTTCTGAACATCAGCACCTCAGAAGAGAACATGACAATGCGATGGTTCTCCTTAGAAAGAAAGGTCAGGCGTTACTGCATTGAATGGTACCCCCATCTTGCCAACTGGACAGATGCCAAGTGTGCTCTGGAGAGCTTTCAGGAATCCAAAAATAATAGAAAAGGTACAGCCCAAAGGACGATCTTTTTAGATATTCAGAGAATGGCTGTTTATAATATTTGTTTGATAGCTGAATGAAAGATGGATTGGACTGGGGGAGAGATTAGCCAGCAGGTTATTGCAATGATCCTGGTGTAAGGCAATGAGGGTCCAGTCACTGTGTTAAGGTGATTACAGTGTTGCAGGGTAGAAGGGGGACACATAAGAGAGATAATATGAAAGAAGAAATACTAGAACCCTTAGAACACAAGATGTCAGGTCTAGGAAAGCTCAGGCTGACAATCAGGTTTAGAGAGCTGGGAAAGAAGGGCCTTAAATACATCCAAGTCCACCCCCAGCCTTCCTTTTATAGATGAGAACACTTAGGGCCCGAGGAAGCATTGTTGAATCTCATGCAAGATGCTAGCCTGTTCAATTTCTCTTCTTAAACAGTGAAAAATGTAGCTCCTGAGGGTGTCAGGGCCAATCACCTGTGATCACACCATTCATAGCACCTAGGTAATAACTCTGCACCTAGCTTTCCCAGCTCTCCAAAGTGTTCTGTAAACATTGATTCTCACCCTAGGGAGAGGGCCCATCCGACACCTGGCTTGAAGCTACTTGAGACCTTAAAGAGTGGGTGTGAGACTCTAATTGGCACTGGGAACAATAATCCTCCCTGCTTCGAGAATAGCCCCAGGCAGTTAACAAGCATTTTCTCTTCTGCTCACTAGAACCCTGGGGGTGGGGGTGGGGAACAATAGGCAGGGAGGGATTGTTGGTCTTATTTTACAGCTAATCTTACTGAGTCTCACAATAAGTACTGAGTACTCACATTTCTCACAATAAATCAGTGACCGAGTTAGGGTCTCTCTCCACTGGGACCAGATTGCTTCTCTTAAGATGAAAGATGCACCATATCCTTTGACTCAGCAGTGTTGCTACTGGGTTTGTATCCTAAAGAAATCATAAAGGAGAGAAAGGGACCTGTGTGTGCAAGAATGTTTGTGGCAGCCCTTTTTGTAATGGCCAGAAACTGGAAACTGAGCGGATGCCCATCAATTGGAGAAGGACTGAATAAGTTATAGTATATGAATATTATGGAATATAATTGTTCTGTAAGGAATGACCATCAGGATGATTTCAGAGAGGCCTGGAGAGGCTTACAGGAACTGATGCTGAGTGAAATGAGCAGAACCAAAAAAGATCATTCTACACTTCAACAACAACACTATATGAGGATGTATTCTGATGGAAGTGGATATCTTTTTTTTTTTTAATTTTAATTTTATTTATTTAGAATTTTTTCACAGTATATATGCATGAGTATTTTTTTTAATAATATTATCCCTTGTATTCATTTTTCCAAATTATCCCCTCCCTCCCTCCACTCCCTCCCCCCAATGACAGGCAATCCCATACATTTTACATGTGTTACAATAAAACCTAGATACAATATATGTGTGTAAATCCAATTTTCTTGTTGCACATTAAGTATTAGCTTCCGAAGGTATAAGTAACCTGGGTAGATAGACAGTAGTGCTAACAATTTACATTCACTTCCCAGTGTTCCTTCTCTGGGTGTAGTTGTTTCTGTCCATCATTGATCAACTGGAAGTGAGTTGGATCTTCTTTATATTGAAGATATCCGGAAGTGGATATCATCTTCAACATAGAGAAGAGCTAATCCAATTCCAAATTGATCAATGATGGACAGAATCAGCTACACCCAGAGAAGGAACACTGGGAAATGGAGTGTAAACTGTTAACATTATTTTTGTTTTTCTCCCCAGGTTATTTTTACCTTCTGAATCCAATCCTTCCTTTGCAACAACAACAACAACAAAATTCGATTCTGCACATATATATTGTACCTAGGATATACTATAAGATATTTAATATGTATGGGAATGCCTGCCATCTAGGGGAGGGAGTGGAGGGAAGGAGGGGAAAAATTCGGAACAGAAGGGAGTACAAGGGATAATGTTGTAAAAAATTACCTATGCTTATGTACTGTCAAAAAATGTTATAATTATAAAATAAAATAAAAAAAAGAGATACTTGTAGAGATCTTCCAAGGTGTTATGATCTAAGGAGAGATGTCTGCTATTCTCCTAGCCTGTTCTCTGGTCTCTTTTCTGTCCTTGAACAGTGACGGGTCCTTGTTCCATCGTTATCATAAGCTCTGGTGTGCTAGTGTCCCTCCTCACCTTCGGACTGCCACTCAGGATTTGAGTTTGAGCAAAGCAATAGGATCTTGCCTTGGTGCTAGAAAATATAATATGATGCAGGGACTGAACCCTAAAAATATTGGGGTCCTGGGCCAATGTTGCAATGTTCTCAAAAGAATTTATAGTTTTAAACCATCTCTAAATAGAGGCAAAGATTTTATTATCATGCCATTGCCTGGTGGGCTAAATTCCAAAAAGGTGTTATCAAAGTAGGGGATTAGTAGATACTTTTATAGGAGATAAATAATCTTGGGAATTGATTTGGATTGGATTAGTAATTGGATTGGATTGGATACAGTAATTGTGGGAATTCAACTGCAAGAAAAGCCAACTTAAAGCCTACTTAAATTCAACAGAGGCCCATTTAATTTTTTTTTTTAATTTTGATAATAGCTTTTTATTTTCAAAATACACACAAAGCTAGTTTTCAACATTTTTTTTTTTTTTTTTTACAAAACCTTGGGTCCCAAATTTTCTCCCTCCTTTTCTCCTACCCTCCTCCCCTAGACAGCAAGTAATCCAGTATAGCTTAAAATGTGCAATTCTTCTAAAGATATTTCCACATTTATCATGCTGCACAAGAAACATCATATCAAAAAGAAAAAAAAAAAAAAAAACGAGAAAGGGGAAAAAAGCAAGCAAACAACAACAATAAGAGGGAAAATGCTATGGCGTGATCCACATTCTGTCCCCATAGATTCTTGATGCTGATGGCAGTTTACATCCCAAGTCTATTGGAATTGCCTTGAATCACCTCATTGTTGAAAAGAGCCAAGTCCATCACAATTGATCATTACATAATCTTCTTCTTGCTATGTACAATGTTCTCCTAGTTCTGTTCATTTCATTTAGCATCAGTTCATGTAAGTCTCTCCAGGCCTCTCTGTATTCATTCTGCTGAACATTTCTTATAGAACAATAATATTCCATAACATTCATTTGTCACAACTTATTCAACCATTCCCCAAAAGAGGGACATCTCCTCAGTTTCCAGCTTCTTGCCACGTCAAAAAGGTTTGCTATAAACATTTTTGCACATATGGGTCCTTTTCCCTCTTTTTTTTTTTTTTTTTTTTTTTTTTAATCTTTTTGGGATACAGGCCCAGTAGAGACACTGCTAGATCAAAGGGTTCGATAGCCCTTTGAAGACTCACTTCTGGGCTTTCTGTCCTTTTCTGTCAGTGTCCCTTTCTATGGTCCATTTATCTATCAAGGACCTGATCTTTTGTTGGCATCTTATTCACCCCAACAAATAGACTCCTGTACTTCTTTTGTCCAATTGTTTGACCCCTTTACAGTTTGTGGACTGAGAACCCTGGAAGTAGCCATTGCCACTGCTGATTCAATGATTCCCAGGGCTAGGGTCTGCATGAGCTGAACCTGCATTATATTGTGATCCACTCTCACCTCTAGTGCAATAGACTTTTCCTGTCAACCTTCTAATTATTCTTGGGCTGAAAAATTGTTTCACTCCATCTTATTTTTTATGGGTTCTGCTCTTCTAAAATTTGTTTAGGGTCATTATTTAAAAGTATTCGGACTTTTTGAGTTGTATTTGGGTTTGTGGGAAAGCTCAGGTGCTTTTACTTTTTACTGCTTTTGCTCCACCATCTTGGCCCTGCCTCCTGGGATTATACCTTATTTTCTTTGGTCAGCACCAATGCAAAGTCAGCCCAGGCCCCTGCTCATAGATGCTGTTTTCTGAATGATTGACAAATATCTCCTGACTCTGATATTGTTCTTTTCTCCAACAGTGACATATAGCTGGAATAAAGCTTTTGGAATCATGGACCTTGGAAAGTGTTACCGGATTAATATTTATGCTTCAGACAAACCTCACAACCCTTATTCCTGGGTCACTGTCTTCTCTGTGTACCATTTCAGTGGGGATGGTAAGTGTGTATACTTATCTTCCAAAGAAGAAATTAAGTCTTGGGATCCAGATGGATCTAGAAAATTTGGAGATTTCTGGAACCAGATACCAAAGCAGCAGAATTTCAGTTTATAAAGTCAAACCTAGAGGGAGCTTAGAGATTTACTAGCCAAGACACATTTAACTTTGTACCATCAGTCCTTCTGGCAGTCTGGAAAAGATCCCTTTTCATAATCATTTAAAAAAAAGAATTCCTCTCTCACCTCATTAAAAAGGGGGAGAGGAAAAGGAAAAAGGAAAAGGGGAATAAGGGAAGGGACTTGGAAGGAGGGGGGAGGGATACTAAAAAAAAAAGGGAGGGCTGCACATCACAAGTGGGGTCTACAAATTAAATATTGGGGAAGGGGTTCAGGGGGTCAAGGGAAAAAGCATAATCTGGGGATAATATGATGGCAGGAAATACAGAATTAGTAATTTTACCTGTAAATGTGAATGGGATGAACTCTCCCATCAAACAGAGAAGGATAGCAGACTGGATCAAAAGTCAGAACCCTACAATATGTTGTTTACAGGAAACACACTTAAAGCAGGTAGATACATACAGAGTAAAGGTTAAAGGATGGAGCAGAATCTATTATGCTTCAGGAAAAGCCAAAAAAGCAGGGGTAGCCATCCTTATCTCAGATCAAGCAAAAGCAGAAGTTGATCTAATTAAAAGAGATAAGAAAGGAAACTATATCCTGCTAAAAGGTAGCATAAACAATGAAGCCATATTAATACTAAACATATATGTACCAAGTGGTATAGCATCTAACTTTCTAAAGGAAAAGTTAAGAGTTGCAAGAAGAAATAGACAGTAAAATTATAATAGTGGGAGATCTCAACCTTGCACTCTCAGATTTAGACAAATCAAATCACAAAACAAATAAGAGAAATTTAAAAAGTAAATAGAACATTAGAAAAAAAGAATTCAACAAAATCCTGATTCTTAGAGGATGTTCTAAACTTTCCCTCATCCAATTTCATGGACCCTCAGGAATCTATCCATGGATCCTCTGTAAATCTGTGCTTAGAAAGAAACACTTCAAATATTGAGGAGTCACAGTTGGGATTATGCAGGATTTAGCAGCTTCTACATTAAAGGATCAGAGAGCTTGGAATAAGATACTCCAGAATGCAAAGGAGCTTGGATTACAATAAAAATACAACTACCCAGCAAAACTGAATATAACCATTCAGGGGAGTCTGTGGACTCTAGATAAGAAGTTGTGACCTAGTCTCACCTCCCAGTTTTAGGGGACACTGAAGCTAAGGAAGGAGGAGGGACTTGTCTATGTATCCATGCATTTGTCAATCAAACCTGTGTTCTCCCCTACCTCATCCTTTTTGACCCAAATCAAAGGCAACCTCCTCTAGGAAGCCTTCCCTAGAGCTCCCTTTCTTGAAAGGTTTTTCCCTACTCAACACCTTCACAATCTTACATCTGTCTCTCTCCTATGTCCTTCATCCACCACCACCCCACCTCTTTTTTTAGTTCAACATGTTTCTTTATGACTTATTCTATAATATCGGATTGTAAGCTTGCTGAGGTATAGGATGATTCATCCATTCCTGTAACCCTCAGTAGCTACTTACATTCACCGTGACTGGGTGAATGTAACATGTTGAACTAAAAAAAGAGAGAGACAGATGTAAGATAAATATAAATATTATATATATATATATATTAGCAGAGGTGAGAGGGCAGCTTCTGAAACCCAGTTTTCAAGAGGTGAAAAGTAGTCATAAATATAATAATAATTTTTTCAGTTTTGAAAGCTGGGCCCAATTACTTCAAAGTGAAGAGAATAATAGCCCATGAAGTAACCCTGGAATGGAATCCTTCCCCACTCAGCAAGTGCCCAGGAGTATTGAAGAAATATGTCATCTATTGCTGGGATGAAACCAACAATAAAACCATCTGTAAGTTGGAAACTATATTTAACACCTGCCTGTCAGTACATTTTATGGTCTGTACCTCAAGGGCCTGTCCTGTCATGTCTGTATTATCCCCTAGAAACTCTATTCTGAGGGTTCACATTCTCCATGTTATTGTCTTGATTAACTCCATATTCTAAGGCCCCTCCAATCTCTGTCCTTCTGGGTTCTAAGGGCCCTCCCAGCCCTGACATCCCGGGTTCTAAGAACCCTTCCAGCTCTGACCTCCGTCTCTGACATTCTGTGTTCTAAGGGCTCTCTCAGCTCTGATATTATCTGCGTTTATAGATAACCATTTATACAGATTACTTTATAATTTACGAAATGCCTCTCTTTCTATTGTCCCATGTTACCTTTGCATCTGTTATGCTTTGCCTGCTTGCCTGCTGATTCACCTTGATTTTAGCTGTTTCCATATTCCTTGACTCCTGGATACTTGACCCTCTCCTGCCCTCCAGGTCTGTTTGTTTTGCTGTACCATGGGGTGGGGTCTGGTCCCTGCTTTTCTATCTTAGTTTTATCCTGCTCTTGGCTTCTTACCTAGCTTCCTCCAGTCTCTCCTGCCATCCTGATAAGCCTTCTGGGCAAAAAGACTAACCTGTGGAACACTGTGCCAAGTTGCTGAAAGACTGGATGGGTGGATGGGGACTTGAAATTATATACCAGGGGACTTATTTTTGTCTTATATCTTTAAACAGGTTATGATGTGAATGCTTCTGCCTTAGAGTACACAATAGGCAACCTGAGTGAGGATGCTTTCTACACCATTAAGATTCGAGGAATCACAACAACCACCTTTGGGGCATGGAGTGAGCCCCTGAGATTTAAATTAGGTTAGCCTATTCTTTCCACATTAGGCATCCCGTTGTTAGAAAATAAAAGGACCCTAGAAAATCTTCTTGGCATCTTTTCTATCCCATTTGTGCTTGTAATCTCTACATCTCACAATATACAAATATGTACACATACTCAGGAAAGAGCCACTTACCATTTCCCTAATATAATACTACTGGTTCCTATTTACAGGGTATTTTAAAGTAAATTAACCACTTTCCTTTTGAGGTTGGGCAGGGGAAAGGTATCTTCATTTTGTAGCAGGGGAAATGAGAGCTGGGGGAAGGAACTTTTCCCAAAGTCACAAAGTTCCCAAGTAGCAAAGTTGGAATCAGAAGCTTGGTGAGCTTTCCACAATGGCACCCCCCTCCCCTTTTTTCATCTACTCACAAAGCAAAGTCTTAGAGACAAAGATTTGAATTGAAATGAAGGATCCTTCTAAAGGGTTTTAAAAGAAGAGAAGGATTTTCAACAGACTGGGGACTAGGAGAGGAAGGGTATAATGGGAAAGAATTCATTCCAAATTTGGAGGATGGTCTATTCTATCAAGATAGAACACCAGAGCTAGGCAAGACCTTAGAAAATAGTTAAAATTAGCTAGTATTTATGTAGTATTTTAAGACTTGGAAAATACATCATAATATTATTTCATTTTGTGGATAGAGCTCCAGCCCTGAAGTCAGAAGGACCCGAGTTCAAATCTGGTCTCAGATACTTAACATTTTCTAGCTGTGTGACCTGGGCAAGTCACTTAAACCCAGCCTCAGCAAAAAACAGAAAAACAAACAAAAATATTATTTCATTTGATCTTTAATACAACCTTAGGAGACAGGTACAATTATTTACTTCATTTTACAAAGGAAGAAATGGAGGTTTGAGAGCTGTTAACTGAATTGCCAAGGTCATAATTAATAAATGTCTGGAGAAAGCTTTGCAGTCTGGTCTTCCTTACCCCAAGTCCAGAGTTCTGTGTATATAGGATGCCAGAGCTGGGAGGGACCTTAGAATGTAAAATAACAGATCTGAAAGCGATCTTGGAACATGGAATATTGGTAGGGGGAAAGGACCTTAGACTTTATATAATCCAAATTCCTCAATTTAGAGATGAAAAATGAAATCCACACCATGTGATGATGCCAGATGAGAAATAGAATCCCATTCTCTAGAATTTTGAAACTCTTCTAAGATTCAAGTCAAGTCTCATTTACCCTAGATTCTCATTTACCTTGGGTTCCCTTGAGATCATTTCCCAAACCAGAAATCTATTTCTCCCTAGATCGAAAACCGGCTCACAAATTCCCCTTTCTCCTGCTGTGCGTGTTAATTTTTGCAGCCATAGTCCTCGTGGCCGTTCCTGTATATTTTGTCCTAAAAAGGTAACTCAAGATTCTTTTTGCTCTGTTGACCATTGTATTTCCTTGAGAATGTGAGTATCACTGAAATCTCATCTTGGTCCCACAGGGTGAAAATCTTCCTGTGTCCACCTCTACCCAATCCCTCTATAAGCAGTGCAACTAAGTTCCTTGCAGAGGATATGAAGCTGGTAAGTTCCTTTTACAATCGTTTTTTGGGTCATATCTGACCCTTCATGATCCTATTTGGAGTTTTCTTAGCAGAGTGGTTTGTCATTCTTCTCCAGCTTATTTTACAGATAAGGAAACTGAGGCAAACAAGACTAAATGACTTACCCAGCTAGTAAGTGTCTAAGGTCAGATTTGAACTCAGGAAGAGGAAGGAGTCTAGCACTCTCCACTACACCACTTAGCTGCCCATTACAATAGTACTGTACTGTTATTCTTCATTGATGTCTTATGGCACAGATGACTGAGCTCTTTATGAGTTTGTCAGGGATGGCAAACTCCTTATTTCTGACCCAGGTTCCTAACCTTGAAGCTTTCCTTAACTCTTCCTTCTTCCTCCCCTCCCATATTCAATCGAGGGTCCAATCTGTTCAAGCCTTCATCTGCAACATCTCTCCTAGATTCCCTCTTCTCTCTGACACTGTGATGGCTCCAGCCTGGGTCCTCTCCATCTGTGACCAGGACTTTGTTCCCAAAGCCTGCTGGCTTTTGTCTCTCTCTCTCCACCCCAGTCCAGCTTCCATTTAACTGCAAAAGTAATTTTCTTAAAGTGCTTCCTGTGATTAAAAAAAAAAAAAAAAAAAAAAAAAAAATTAGGATTCTCTAGATCTTCTAAGGTCAGATTCAAACTCCTCAGACCGGTATTAAAAGCCCTTTACCATTTGACCTTCAAGGGACACCCAGGTGATAAAGTAGAACATTGGCCCTGGAGTCAGGAGGACGAGGATTCAAATTTAATCGTACATATTCTGGGCAAGTCATTTAACCCTATCCCCAAAAAACCTTTAAAAAAATTTCATTCCAGCTCCCATCTACCTCTCTCACCTTTTTTTCTCATCATTCCCCTTGCCTGAGAAACAACACAGTTCTGGGATTAGAAAGCCCCTAGAAAGATTGAGGGAGTTTTAAGTCTAATTATGTGATGATTAGTCACTCTCTTACCATTCTGGGTCATCTAAGACAAAACTTCTTAAATTGTAGGTCTTGACCCCACATGAGGTCTCAGAACTGAATGTGGGGGGTCACGAAAAATTTGGCACCAGTAAAATGTTTCTGAATGCAAAGATCGAAAATTAATTCAAAATCAAATGCATAATGAATCTAAGGTGTTTCTGGCAGCGCTAACTTGTGTTGCATCACGTACTTTGCACTGCCTGCACAAATGCTGCCAAAAAACACTGTGGCTCAGATTTGAGATGGGGTCATGTGAAAGTTTGTTGAGTGAAAGGGGTTACGAGTGAAAAAAGTTTAAGAACTCAAAGAATTAGGAAAGGAAGTTTCCCTCACTGATAAAATCACACAAGTCCTAATTCCAGAATAGATTACCTCCAAATTTCTTTCAGTCTCATACTATTGCTGATAAGATTGATTTTACTGCTTAAAAATCATTTTACTTTATTCAATTTTACTGAAATTTTTATGTAAAAATTTTTGAAATAAAATCAATTTTTAAAAAAGTACAGGTTCTGATTCTGCCCTTTTACTTGTATGTAGGTACATGTGCACTGAAAAATATGAGTTATAGCTTTAAGCTATTAAAACTTTAAAATGCTCTAAGAATTTTAGGACAGTCTTTATATGCAAACAAGTGCAGAAGCATGTGTACACACAGATGACGAGGTTCAGAAGGACTTTAAAAAGCTATTGATTGATCCTAGAGGCAATATGAAGCCACTGGAGTTTACTGAGTTGGTGGTAACATGGTCAGATATGTGATTAGACTCCACTAGCGGCCCTGTAAGAATTATTATCCCGATCAACTGTGAATGAATTTACAGTTCTCAGCTCTATAATGATCTATGACTATTTTGGAGGACTTTTGACGAAAAATGCCATCCATTCCCCAAGAAAGAACTGATTATTTCTGAATACAGATTAAAGGGTACTCTTTAAAAACAAAACAAAACAAACTTTATTTTTCTTGGGAGTTTTCTTTTTATGTAATGGGGATCTATGTTTTCCTTTGCAACATGACTTTTATGGAAATGGTTTGCTTAATTTCACATGTATTTTCTTAATGGGGTGGGATTGGGGAGAAAGAGAGAAAATCTGGAAGTTAATATTACAAATATTACAAAAACATGTAACTTGGAAAATAAAAATATTAAACATTTAAAAATATTTTTAATCCCCATTTTGCAAATTGGATGAAATGAGGCCAGGAGAGACGGAAAGATACTTGTCTAAGATCAAACAATAGTTAATTCTTCTATCCTTCCATATCCATATGACCATTATCTGAATTCCTTTCTTCTGGCTGATTCTGGAGAATGACAATTAGTGAGATTCTCAGATTATCTAGAATAAAGCTTCTTAAATTATGGTTCACAACCCCATATGGGATTTCATAATTGGATTGGGGGAGTCATAAAATTATAGTTTATTGTCAATAAATATTTTATTTGTATGCCTATTTTATAAATCCATATATCTGGAGTCATGTGAAAATTTCTCAGGAGAAAAGGAATTGAAAGTGGAAAAAGGTTAAGAAGCTTTGTCCTAGAGAACTCTAGAGCTAACCAAGCCTAATACCAGCTCTCATCTGTATCCAAGAAAATTCTCTGAAAGAGAATGTTTCCAGAGACAGATGGAGAAAAGTGAAAAGATTGGAGCTGGCCTTTCATGACTGGCTTACTTGTGTCTTGGGTGAAGAGACCAAAGATTGAGTTTATGACTTTCCCTGTTATTTTCTCTGTTCTTTTCATAGGTCAGACCATGGGCAGGATCTTCAAACCCAGTGGAAGATGTTGGCCTAAGGGAGCAATTATTGATTATTGAGGTCAGTTCTCCCAAAGTGGAGCCTGAAGTGGGCTCTGAGGTCAAACTACTGAACCTTGAGGACCCCAAGGGGATCCCAGACAACAAAGAAAGACAAATGGGTGGAGAAAATGATCCCCCTCTGGACTTGGAGCTCCCTTCTGGCTACAGAAGACAGAATCATGTGGAAATAGTTGGGGAGGACGGCCCACAAGATACTAGACAGCTGTGTGGTCAAGATGATGAGGACAGAAAAAAAATGGCACCATCTTTCATCTCTCCAGAGGCAGAGGTCCCTGCAAGGACATTAACACTTTCTCTTCTTTCAGTTCTAAGACTATCTGAGGCTTCAGGAAACTTGAATCTTAAGCTACATGAGGAATGAACCTGAGAAAATGGCAATGTCTTCTTAGGATGTCAGACCTAGAAAGGACCATAATTCATAGAATGTCAGGGCTGGGAGGGAGCCTAAAACAAAGAATGTCAGATCTGGAGGGACCTTAGATGATGGTGTCAGAGCTGGAAAGGTCTTTAGAACCCAAAATGTCAAGACTGAGCGGGCCCTTAGGACGCAGAATATTTGAATTAAAAGGGTTGCATAGAAGAGAAAATGTGAAATTTGTGGATCAGTTAATGTATCTAAAATTCCAAGATTTTTCTATAATAGCTATGTTCCATTATATATAATTCCATAATATCTGAAATTCCATGATTGCTCAAATTATTCTTCCTTGGGATAAAAAAAAAAAAAAAAAAGATGGGATTTAAAAAAATGAATGATGATGTATAAACGAAAATAAAAGATGAGACATGGTGTAACAAAATAAACTTCAGTCTAACTTATTTTATCAATAGGATTATGACTATTGTTCAGTCTTTTTAGTCATGTCCACAATTCTTTGTGATCCCATTTGGGGTTTTCTTGGCAGAGACACTGAGTGATTTTTCTTTTCCTTCTCCAGCTCATTTTACAGATGAAGAAACTGAGGCAAATGGGGTTAAGTGACTTGTCCAGAGCCAAACAACTAGTAAGTGGCTGAGGCCAAATTTGAATCCAAGATGAGTTTTCCTCTCTCCCAGGTCCAATACTGTATCCACCATCTAGTTGCCCAAGAACATACTTAATTATAACCAGTATTATATTATATTATAACCGGTGCCACTGAATAGACTCAGAAACAAACTATGTTTTTTCTCTAAATGCAGAGAAGTGGGTTCCTTTTTGTGTAAAAGGTGGTGGAGGTGGGGAGCGTTAATGCTTAAGGTAGGTATAAAGTTATATATCAACCTATATTGATATAATACCTTCCTCTGAGGTCATTTAAAGAGAAAATACAGGTGATTATTATAAACGAGTACAATTATATTATATATATAATATACATAAAATATTACACATGAGTACATCCAGAGCCCATCTGGATCCCTGCTTTTTCATACTTTGGCCCAACTTTCAATTTTAGTTCAGTCAACCAAGATTTAAACTGTAAAGTTGCTTCTTGATTCCCAATTTAGGGCTCCATTTACTGTCACGTTAGGCAGAGGTTGTGTCTTCCTGGCTAATTTCCAGGTGAATTTTGAAGTCCAAAACCTGCTAGGGGTATGCTCCAGCTTTGAGAGTTCAGAAATAAATGCCTAATCTAAGAAGATAAAAATTCAATATTGCTACATGAAAAGTTTTACATTTGAGTCAAGCAATCAACTGGAAAAGTGCAGAAAGAGAGAGACATTATTAAGTGATAGCCACCTGGAAAAAAATCTTTTTTGCAAACTGCAAAACCCAAGATGACTAGGTACCCCAAGAAACTAATGTGATTTTAGTCCACTTTAAGAAAAATCTAGTGTCCAGGAGAAGGGAGTTGACAGTCCTGATAGCCTATACTCTGGCCATTGGGTTCAGTTATGAGGTTTTATTCCAGAAAGAAGTTTGATAAACTAAACCAAATCTAGAAAAAATTAGCCAGGATGAAGAAAATTCTGGGAGCTGAGCCAGATAAAGATCAATTGAAGGAACTGGAGATTTAAAGGCTTAGCAGAGGAGATTGTCATTGTCTTTGAGTACTTGAAGTATTGAAATTTGGAATAGGGAAATCATAGGCCTGATTCTCTAAGGCTGCTGTTATTTTTGTTTGAACTTTGTTTGGTGTAGACATCCCTCTACTTCACTGATGTATTTGAAATCCGTTGTTATCCTTCACCTAGTTTAGCCTGTCTGCTGAGAGTGTGGTCACTGCACAGGTGAGAGTTGGGTGGCAAGTGGACACCACAGGTAGATGAGCAGCCCTGAAAACACTCAGTGAGCACTCATATTAGAAATTCTTTTTTTTTTTTTTTTTTTTTTTCCTGAGTCTGGGGTTAAGTGACTTGTCCAGGATCACACAGCTAGGATGTGTTAAGTATCTGAAATCACATTTGAACTCGGGTCCTCCTGAATTCAGGGCTGGTGCTCTGTCCACTGCGCCACCTAGCTGCCCCCATATTAGCAATTCTTGAAGACAGAATGAAAATAGATGGATGGAAGGTTCAGTGTACTTTGTAAGGTGGAAGCTGATTGATGCAATTAATTGATCTAATCTGGTCAATCATCTGATATTTTTATTGGATAGGAACACATCTCATTGAATTCATAGAAGTATGAGCAAGGCCTGCAAAATCAATAAAAAGTTAGATAAAATTCATTTTTATTTGTTTATTTGTTTTTGTTTTTGCTTTGTGATTTGCTTTGTTTTGATTTTTGATTAAATTTTATAATCATAACTTTTTTGCTATTCTCTTTTTAAAATTTATTTATTTTTAATAATTTAATTTATTTATTTTTAAATTTTATAATCATAACTTTTTTGCTATTATCTTTTTTTAATTTATTAATTTTATAATTATAATTTTTTGACAGTACATATGCATGGGTAATTTTTTTTTTTAAACAACATTATCCCTTGTATTCACTTTTCCAAATTTCCCCCTCCTTCCCTCTACTCCTTCCCCTAGAAGACAGGCAATCTCATATATAATAAATGTGTTACAGCATAACCTAGATACAATATATGTGTGTAAAACCAATTTTCTTGTTGCACGTTAAGAATTGGATTCTGAAGGTATAAGTAACCTGGGTAGAAAGACAATAATGTAAACATTTTAACACTCTTTTCCCAGTGTTTCTTTTCTGGGTGTAACTGTTTCTGTCCATCATTGATCAACTGGAACTGAATTGGATCTTCTCTATATTGAAGATATCCACTTCAGTAAGAATATATCTTCATACAATATCATAGTTGAAGTGTATAGAGATATAACTTTTTTTTGACAGTACATATGCATGGGCAATTTTTTTTTTTTTTTTTTTACAACATTATCGCTTGCACTCCCTTCTGTTCCGACTTTTCCCTTCCCTCCCTCCACCCCCTCCCCTAGATGGCAGGCAGTCTTATACATGTTAAATATGTTATAGTATAAGGGATGCGTTTTCTTAAAAGGCCTTATGTTTTGGGAAGGCAAAGTCAAATAAACAGAAAGGAAGATGGCCAAGTTCCTTCCATCCTATGTTTCTCTTATTTTACATCTCCCTTTGCTTTACTAGTCCCACACAGATGCTGAACTGTTGGGCATTGGGTTTGTTTGACCCACTGCCTGATGTTGATTTTGCAAACCAGGTGTGCATTTGGGAGGACAGCCAGGGGGCAGTTAAGCCAAAAAAGCATCCTCTCTCTTGGGCATTTGTAAGCAGAGGAAAACCTAGAGTAGACCACAAGGACATTCTTGGCTCTAGTTTTACCTTCTTTAAGTTCCTTTATGCACTCCCAGGACTGACACCAAAAGAGACTTGAATTATTTATTCCCCTTACATCCCTCAAAGGGATCCCTCTTGGGAGTGGAGGGAAGAGAGCACATTAAACAGGAAATGTTTCTTTCCTATAGCTTAGGAGTAAGGTAGGGGCAAGCCCTGGCCTGGGATTGCTCAAACATTCTCAGTTCCTTATTCCTTTTCTAGCTCTAACATTTCATTTTCTATGTTCTCAGAGTTCTTCTGGAGCCACTGCTGATTATTAAGAAGGCTAAGTCTGAAGTTAGAAGACCTAAGTTCAAATTTAGCTTCAGACACTAGCTGGTTGCATGATCCTACACAAGTCATTTGTCCCTGTTTGCCTCAGTTTCCCCACTTGTAAAATGAGCTGAGGAAGGAAACGGCAAATGACTCCAGTATCTTTGCCAGGAAAATCCCAAGTGGGATCACAAGGAGTACGATAGGCTGAAACTGCTGACAACAACAGCAAAGGGCTCTTCCAGCCCTTTATTTTGAGGCCCTCCCAGTCTTGACATTGTCTATCTTAGGGTCTCCTTTTCCTCTGATATCCTCTCCCTCAGGGCCCCAATGATTATGATGATTTAATTTTATGGGTTCTTTCTCTAGAATTCTAAAGTCATTACCCAGATGGCAGCAGCAAATCCCTAGTCCGTCCCACCCATCCTGATTTAAGAAGGCTTAAAAAACCTTTAAAAATATATCCTAGTCTGAAGTCCTCAGATTAATCTGCAAGAAAAACCCTGAAAAACAAAGATTTTTCTTTTCCCGTTCCATTCTGAAACCCTTTTTCTGAGGAACCCAGGAAGGACTAGCATTTTCTTCCAAGTAACTAGAGAAATCACTAGACAATGGAAAGTAGACTCTACTGATCAGCCAGAGAGTAGAAAGCTGCTCCCTGAGGGGATTAAGGTATTGATCTGAAGGAGTAGGTCCCACTGGTCCCCAGTGGCTGTGGAGAGTGGCTGGGAGGAGAAGGAAGCAGCCTGAGGAGAGGGAGGAGAAAGGGGGAAAGAGAAGGGAGTGAGAAATCGAGGTGGGGGGAGGGAGGTCTGGAAGAAATGTCCTCCCGGCTAAAAAGGTTTTAAAGAGATTGAAGAGTGCTAGGAGAATGAGTCTCTAAGATTAGGTGACTTTGAGCAAAATGCTAATTTTTATTTTAACCCTGATTTGTGTTATTTCCAATTGTCTTGAATTAGACCTGGAGTTCATAAACTTGGAACTTGGAACATTGTGATTATTGCATTTTATTATAATTGGTTTCCATTTAATCTGATGTATTTTATTTTAGGCATTTAAAAACATTACTCTGAGAAGGGGTCCCATAGATAGATTGACTGGCGGAGACCTCCAGGACACAAAAAGCTTTAAGGACCCCTGGGTTTGAGAGGTGCCTGAGAGCAGGAGGACACTTCTAGAAAAATGCTTGGATCTGTATAAAAACAATTAATAAAATTGTTTTTGTTAGATTTGTACTCACATTGTAGAGTACAATATCACTTTTTTTTTTCCCCCTTCAATACCATAGACACACAAAATCATAGAATCATAGCCAGAGGGAAAAGGTGTTTCAGATTCTAGTAGGAAACTGAGGCCCGAGGAGGTTAGATGATGTGTCAGAGGTGGGATTGGAGTGCAGGTCTATGTTCCAAGATACCTTTCATCTCCAACATTTTGTATTTTAAAGGCCTTTCCAACCTTGATATCCCGTGTTCTTGGGGACCTCTCAACCCTGACATCCTGGGTTCTAAGAACCCTCCCAGCTTTGCCTGTAATGCCGGAGAAACTGAGCAAGACAGAGATTAGAGAATATTCAATACAGAATTTGTTAAATGGAGAGATTTACTGGGACCAATGGATCCATGGTTGGTCCCAGGGCTGAAGGACACGAAGGTCTCAAGGAATCCAGTCCTGAATATCGTATGCAGCATTCTTTTATATGGTTACAATGACATAATGGGGGAGGTACCTGGATGGGGATGACCTAATGGGGGGAGGAACCAAGGATGACATAATGGGAGGTACTGGAGAGGCTCCCGATATTCTAATGATGTCAAAAATGGATAAAGACTTTATTCCATCAAACACAAAGAGGGAATAAGTATAGCCTAAGGTCTAAGATACAAGACCTTTATCCTAACATTAAGAGGGAATGGTTATAACCTGAGGCAGAATAGGACAATTAGGGAAACTGGGTCAGGACTTTTTTTTTTTTTTTTTTTTTTTTTTTAATTATATATATATATATATATATTTTATAATATTATCCCTTGTATTCATTTTTCCAATTTACCCCCCCTCCCTCTATTCCCCCCCCCCGACGACAGGCAATACCATACATTTTACATGTGTTACAATATAGTCTAGGTACAATACATGTGTGCGAATATCACTTTCTTGTTGCACAATAAACATTAGATTCCGAAGGTACATGCAACCTGGGCAGACAGATATTAGTGCTAACAATTTTCATTCCCCTCCCAGTGTTTCTTCTCTGGGTGTAGCTACCTCTGGGTCAGGACTTTAAAAGAGAACTGTGGAACAACATGAACTCCCGGGTTCTAAGGGCCCTCCCAGCTCTGACCTCCTGGGTTCTAAGGGCCCTCCCAGCCCTGACCTCCTGGGTTCTAAGGGCCCTCCCAGCTCTGACCTCCTGGTTCTAAGGGCCCTCTCAGCTCTGACCTCCTGGGTTCTAAGGGCCCTCCCAGCTCTGACCTCCTGGGTTCTAAGGGCCCTCCCAGCCCTGACCTCCAGGGTTCTAAGGGCCCTCCCAGCCCTGACCTCCTGGGTTCTAAGGGCCCTCCCAGCTCTGACCTCCTGGGTTCTAAGGGCCCTCCCAGCCCTGACCTCCAGGGTTCTAAGGGCCCTCCCAGCCCTGACCTCCAGGGTTCTAAGGGCCCTCCCGGCCCTGACTTCCTGGGTTCTAAGGGCCCTCCCAGCTCTGACCTCCTGGGTTCTAAGAGCCCTCCCAGCTCTGACCTCCTGGGTTCTAAGGGCCCTCCCAGCTCTGACCTCCTGGGTTCTAAGGGCCCTTCCAGCTCTGACCTCCTGGTTCTAAGGGCCCTCCCAGCTCTGACCTCCTGGGTTCTAAGGGCCCTCCCAGCTCTGACCTCCTGGGTTCTAAGGGCCCTCCCAGCTCTGACCTCCTGGGTTCTAAGGGCCCTTCCAGCTCTGACCTCCTGGGTTCTAAGGGCCCTTCCAGCTCTGACCTCCTGGTTCTAAGGGCCCTCCCAGCTCTGACCTCCTGGGTTCTAAGGGCCCTCCCGGCCCTGACCTCCAGGGTTCTAAGGGCCCTCCCAGCTCTGACCTCCTGGGTTCTAAGGGCCCTCCCAGCCCTGACCTCCAGGGTTCTAAGGACCCTCCCAGCCCTGACCTCCTGGGTTCTAAGGGCCCTCCCAGCCCTGACCTCCAGGGTTCTAAGGGCCCTCCCGGCCCTGACTTCCTGGGTTCTAAGGGCCCTCCCAGCTCTGACCTCCTGGGTTCTAAGAGCCCTCCCAGCTCTGACCTCCTGGGTTCTAAGGGCCCTCCCAGCCCTGACCTCCAGGGTTCTAAGGGCCCTCCCGGCTCTGACCTCCCGGGTTCTAAGGGCCCTCCCAGCCCTGACCTCCTGGGTTCTAAGAGCCCTCCCAGCTCTGACCTCCTGGGTTCTAAGGGCCCTCCCAGCTCTGACCTCCCGGGTTCTAAGGGCCCTCCCAGCTTTGACCTCCCGGGTTCTAAGGGCCCTTTCAGCTCTGATGTCCCATGTTCTAAGGGCCCTCCCAGCTCTGACCTCCCGGGTTCTAAGGGCCCTTCCAGCTCTACCTTCCTGGGTTCTAAGGGCCTTCCTAGCTTTGAAATTAAATGTTTTAAGCTCCCTTTAAGTCCCAATGATCCATTTTCTCTGGTCCCAACCAATTCTGTTGTTTTAAAGCTGTCTGTGTAATAATGAAGAGGTGATCAGGACTCTCCAAGGTAAAATGAGGATAATGTGTCTATCATGGCTAACAGAGGTGCCATGGGGCTGGGATATATAAATAAACCCTTTATCAAATTTGCAGGTGAGCCAAAGCTGGCACCAATCAGGAACATACTGGATGACAGTCAGGAACCAAAGAAATCTTGCCGATTAGGGATGACTCTAGCTAGATAAAATTGAAGGGAAGTCTTATAATTAATTAGGTTCAAAAAATCAACTTCAAAAGTAAGAAGTGTTTGGATAGCAGTTTTCCCCCCAAAGGATCATGGGGTTTTTATGGAGAGCAAGCTCAATGAGTCAGCATTGTGATGTATTGGTCAAAAGAGTTCCTGTAACCTTGAGCTGATTTGAGATGTTTAGCGACCGTCCTCTTAAGCGCAGTTCTGTGGTGCAATGGAGAGAGTACTGGCCTTTGGGGTCAGGAACACTCATCTTCCTGGATTCAAAATCCAGCCCCAGACACTTTCTGCCTGGGTGTCTCGGAAGCTCAGAAGTCACTTCAGTTTCCTCATCTGCAAAAAGAGCTAAAGAAGGAAATGGCAAACCATTCCAGTATCTTTGCCAAGAAAATCCCCAGAGGGCTTGTTGCACATGACTGAAAAAGACTTTTTCACAACCAGTACCTCTCGTGCACTTCCCTGGTCAGCCACATCTGGAACACTGTGTTCAGTTCCAGGGTACAATAAATCACGAAGTGGGGAGTAAACCGGAATGAATTCACTGACTCAAATCATCTCGGTCAAGGAGAAATGCTTAACAAGTGGGCAAAATGCCTAATGAACTTACCATTAACAAGGGGGAAGTTGGAAGGTGGGAAAGCAAGTGTGCTGTGTCAGTTGTGAACATCAGTAATCAACTGGTGCTTGAGGTTGTCAAAATAGCCTCGATCTTGCCTTAACCTCCAGTACATGTAAGGTAACAGTAGTCATCAGTACAGGATACCTGTCTCTACAAGATAATTCTACAGGATCAGCTTGCTTCTCACTGGGCCCACTCTGGGCTGCCACCAGGGACATGGTCCTTTTCCAGAGTTTATTAGCCCCATCAGGGCCATCTTTTAGACAGGACACTAATAAGTAGAAGAGATTCTAGTGGAAAGAAATCTGGATGATAAATGGCCTTGAGTTTAGGGAAGATTAGACTATAGCTGTCTATGAAGAGAAAGAGGGAGTAAACATTTGTTTGGCTTCGAGCAATAATAGCTTAGGGGTAGGAAGCTACAAAAAGTAGGTTGCATTTTGCATTAAAAAACAAACAAACAAACAAACAAACTTCCTAAGGCTAAGAGTCATCCCAGAGAGGAATAGGTTTCCTTCTGACCAGAGCAATTCAGTAGGGATCTCAATAGGGATTCAAGAGGAGAAAGTGGATCCCAGGGAAAGAGAGCAAACATAGGAGCTGGAGGACAGGGATGATTGTTACACAAAGTACAAGAAGTACGAATAGTCATAGTAATGGGGGTCTCCAGATTCCTACGGGGAAGAAATGGCCCATTAAATATCCAACAGCCTGGGAGCCCTATTTGTCCCACCCTAGTTACAACTCTGGCCCTTTCCAGATCTCTAAAACAGAAGCCATGTTCATTCCTGGGGTAAAAACTTCAATTTATCAAATCCTAACATCTACTCCCTTTCAAAAGAACAGTACTCTAGGCAAGATCTATACCACACCAATACAGATTTTCCACAAGTTCAGCAAAAATTCTTCAGAATGACCCCGTGGGGCCCAGCTGATCTGACCCCATTTCAGAGAAATGGCTGGGGATTCCCCCTCGACACAGCCTTTCCTAGGGAGCTGGGAGGGGGAGTGTGATTCATCAATCTGCCTGAAATTGTGGTTTTTCTATTTTTGAAATGGGTCAGAGGAAACCATCCATCTCCTACACCCCCTTGGGGTGGGGAAGACGAGGAGAGAAGGCTTGTTTTGTTCTGCCCCTCGTGTTTAGAGCTCTTCAGTTGGGAAGAATACGAGGTACTGGGAACAGAGTTCACATTGTCAGAGCTGGGAGACTCCTTACACCCAGTGTGAGGGCTGGGAGATATCTACTTCAGATCAAGGGCTTCCTGGGAAATGGCAGATTTCTCCTTTGGGTTATTTGGTTGGATTTGTTAAAGTGTCCCTCCCTCAAGTCTCTAGCAATACGAAACTCCATGATCCTGTTAGCCACTTCACCCCATGCTCATCTCACTGTTCAGACCACTCCATCTCCCTACCAGCTCCCTTGATTCTCTGGAGGAGAAAGTGAGACGAGTGACCTTGCACAGTTCTCCCTCAATTAAATCCAATCCACTTGCCAGTCATTGCATCGCCTCCCTGATTTCATGGTCCTGTCTGAGAACAAAGAGCCCACAAGATTAATGGGAGGGATCATACTCAGGGAACATGCACGTTCAGCAAACACATACACACATAGGGGATATACATGTAGACAGGAAATAAATGTACCGGAGACAGTTTGTTGCAGATATGTTATTCTCATCATGTCGTTCTCTGCTGGGGATTTTTGCAGAAATATTTTCTGCTGGAAGAGAACTGGTAAGCTGCTGCTCCAGGTAGCTACTCTGCTACCATCTGCTGGTCTTCAGCTGTGATGAATAAATAAATGAATGAATGGAAAAAAAAAAAAAAAAAAAAAGATCAAACACTTAATATGCATTAGGTGCTGTGGTAAACACTAGGAATACAAATAGAAGCAACTTCAAGATATTCTTTACTTTCAAGGAGCTATTTTATATTCTAAAATGGGAAGACAAAAGAATGTTTGAGAGTGATGGCCAGGGGAGTCTGAGAGAGTGATGCTTGGAGTTGTAATAGGCCATGGGTTCAGAAGAGGAGAACACTGGAGTGTGATGGAGATGGCTAGAAATTGAAGTTTCTAAAAAAAATAAAAAATGATAATAATAAAAAAATAAATTGAAGTTTCTTTACTGAACTGCTTTGTAAATTGCTAGAAACCCAACTCTGAAAAGATTTTTTAGCTGTTTAGCTTGTGAATTACAAACTCCAATCATCCAGTTTAGGTATTTCAGTCTGGATTTTTTTTTTTTTTTTTTGAATGGACTTTCTTCTTCTTCTTCTTCCTTCTTCTTCTTCTTCTTCAATTGGGGTTAAGTGACTTGCCCAGGGTCACACAGCCAGGAAGTGTTAAGTGTCTGAGATCAGATTTGATCTGAATCTCAGACCTGATTTGAACTCAGGTCCTCCTGACTTCAGGGCTGGTGCGCTATCCACTGCCGTACCTAGCTGCCTTCTGGACTCCTCTTCTAAGTGATGTGATGTAGATAGACTTTGAAAAAAGCTTACTCCCTTCCCTTATCAGGAAGAAGCCCGTCAGATTATTATCAATCATAACCAAGTCCTGACTATCTTTCATAGAGAGATGTTAGGCTAGAACTCGTTATCAGTCTACAATCCATGCCTCCAGTCTCCGTAGAGATCTTGATGAGCATACCTTTAGACTTGTCTGGGACCTGGTCCGTCAGGTGGATTTCACCTGAGTCCTCCTTGATCCTGCCCTCTGAGCTCCTCCTCCCTGGTTCCTCCCCTTACAAAAAGATCTTGCCTCTGCTTTTCTGAAACCTTAAAAGCAGTGTACCCTGAAATGCAAACTGCTCATTCATTCCTGACTGTGTTGTAATCACTTGAGTCCATGAAACCATTTTCATGAAAATAAAAGGGCACCCCTTGATTTCTTCAGGTTGATTGATTTATAACCAAATCTCCATTATGTTATTTTAAAACAATATTCTTTACAAGTATGCTCTCTTTATCGATTATTCTCCTGAATCTATTACATATTCCCACTCCCGGTGCCTATTTTACCTTTTCATTTTGTTTGTAACCTCTTCTCTTAAATAAAGAGTATCTTTTTAGCAAGGAGAAAACCTTTGAGAATCCATCACACATGACTTGTGCTTTGTGTTTTAAACTAGGAATTGCTACTCTGATCCCATCAGATGGAAAAGATTGGAGGATTCAGCCTCTAACACTCCCACATTACAAAGTGCTCCAAGCCCTCATGACTAGTAGGTCACTAACCAAATGAATTCTCTCAGTCTGATTTTTATCTGAATTAAATTAAAAAAAAAAAAAAAATGGGGGGGATGGATGGAGGAAGCCACTTTTCTATTAGCTCTTTTTCAGTGTAGGCAGTCACACACTGCAAACTGACAAAGACTACAATTCAGAATTTGATCTGTTGTTTTGATGATTGTCTGCACTTAAGAAAGTAGTGGAGAGAATGTTAACAATGCAGTTCACATTTAAGTGTGTTGTGTGCACCTTTCCCTCATTATTAAACACTCAAACAGCGTACCCCTGGTTAAGGTCCGAAAATTTACTTTATTTCTTATTTAAGAAGGGGAAGCATAATTTTTTCCATCCCACACCCCTCCCCTCTCAATTCAGTTGATAAAGTAACACTTGGTGAGGGGTTAAAGTAGAAACAAGTAAAATCTTTACATAGGTTCCTTTATCATGAAGGAGCATCTCTCTGGTTGAATAAAAAAGGGAATAAAGTGCCCCTGGGGTTCTTTAAATAGCAAATACCCAGAGGAG
This sequence comes from Sminthopsis crassicaudata, assembly GCF_048593235.1. NCBI lineage: Eukaryota > Metazoa > Chordata > Mammalia > Dasyuromorphia > Dasyuridae > Sminthopsis > Sminthopsis crassicaudata. Next base: position 50,663,190 of record NC_133617.1, on the reverse strand, counting down.
CTCAAGGTAATAGAGACTTGAATCTGTGGTAGAGTGAGACCCCTTCAGGGGAAGAGGAGGAAATTTCTTTCTGCCCCCTCCAATGATCATAATAGGTAGCACTAGTTTCCCAGAAAAACATATCCCATCCTTGGAAGAAGCATTGGAAGGGTTCTGACACTTTGCAGGCCAATTCCTGCTTGTAGAGACACTTTCTATAAAAGGGAAAGGGTGAAAGAAATTTCTCTCCCCTCTCTCTCATTGGCCATGTAGCTTTGAAGGGTAACTACTGAAGGGGGCAAATCCCCTAGTTGTCAATGATCCTCTAAGACTGTAAGTTACAAATGAGTTTCCAATAAGTGGGAGAAACTGCAATTAAAGGGAAGCAGAAACTATTTTTTGTGGTAACAAAGAATTGGAAAATGAGTAGATGCCCATCAATTGGGGAATGACTGAACAAGTTGGCAATGGAATATTATTGTTCTATAAAAAGTGATAAACAAGCTGATTTTAGAAAGAACTGGAAAAATTTATAGGAACTGAAGCTGAGTGAAACAAGCAGAACCAAAAATATATGGTACCCAATAATAGCAAGTATGTGCAATGAACAACTATGAAAGACTTGGTTCTTAGTGGTTTAGTGATTCAAAGCAATTCTGATAGACTTTGGACAGTAAATACCATCTGCATCCAGGAAAAGAACCTCAGAGATTGAATGTAAATCAGCACATGCTATATTCATTTTTTTTTGTTTTTTTAAAAATCTGTATCATGGTTATTCCCATTTGCTTTGAGTTTTCTCTCCCAACATGATTCATAAAGCAATGTTTGTTAAAGATAAATAAAAAATTAAACTAAATTACAAAAAAAAAAAAAAAAATCCCAGAGCTCTAACCCCACCACCAGCACACAATCAATGCCTTGGAAATCATAGATTTTTAGTAAATTGTTGGTGATAGGACTGATTGAGCTCCAAAATTTGTACTCATGAAAATTGTTCATTGTTGACTATTTTCTTTAAAAATAAAAAAAAAAACTTTTATAATGTTTCTGATCAATCACATTTCTGTTTCTTTAAAAGAATACTTTCATGTTCCTTAACAAGTTTTTTTTTTTCTTTCTTTTTAGCTGATGAGCCAGATCCTTGTGATATGATTAAGCAACCCAGATACAGAAAGGGACCTGATGTATGCTTCCATGACAATAAAATTATATGCATAAACTTAAAAAAAAAGGGGGGGGAGGGAAAGAAACAGAGACATGCTATGGGCAGACATAGATACAAAGAGACAATTATCCAAGGAAGGACTTATATTCAAGGAGCATGATTCTTTAAAGGTTGTGAAAGGAACAGAACCTGGAAATTCTACAATGAGAACTCTACAAGGAAAAAGAGAAATTCCAAGCTCCTCAGTACCAGGAGATTTTGTCACATATGTATCCTAAACATCTGCTTCACATCTTGTGCATTTTTAATTTGAGACCTGGAGAGCAACCTGGAGCTATGCCCAAAGGGCTATAAAATTTTGCATACCCTTTGACCCAGCAGTGCCATTACTGTGTCTGTATCTCAAGGAAATCATAAAGGAGGGAAAAGGATCCACATGTGCCAAAATGTTTGTAGCAGCTCTTTTTGTGGTAGCAAAGAATTGGAAAATGAGTAGATGCCCATCAATTGGGGAATGGCTGAACAAGTTGTGGGATATGAAGGTAGTGGAATATTATTATTGTTCTATGCAAAACAATGAACAAGATGGTTTTATAAAGGCCTGGAGAGATTTACATGAACTAATGATGAATGAAACAAGCAGAACCAGGAACACGGTGTACACAGTAACAGTAAGATTTGCAATGATCAACTATGAAAGACTTAGTTCTTCTCAGCAGTTCAATGATCCAAGGCAATCCTAATAAACTTTGGATAGAAAACGCCATCTACATCTAGAGAGAGAACTATGGATACTGAATGTAACACATTTAACACATGCTATGTTAACTTTTTTTCTTTTTCTTCTGTTTTCTTTTTCTCTCATGGCTTTTCCCTTTTGTTCTGATTTTTCTCTCTCAACATGATTCACAAGGAAATATATATATATATATAAAATGAAAATACATGTATAACTAAAAAACCCTAAAATTTATTTTTTTCTATTTTTAAAGCTTTTTATTTTCAGAACATATGCATGGATCATAGAAAGCAATTCTTATTACATGTTCAATTTTTCTATACATATTTGCACAATTATCATGCTGCACAACAAAAAATCAGTTCAAAAAGGAAGAAAAATGAGAAAGAAGACAAAATTCAAACAAATAACAACAAAAAGAATGGAAATGCTAAGTTGTGATCCACACTCAGTTCCCACAGCTCTCTCTGGGTACAGATGGCTCTCTCAATCACAAGACCATTGGAACTAGCCTGAATCACCTTGTCCATCAGAATTGATTATCACATAATCTTGTTGCTGTGTACCATGTTCTCTTGGTTCTACTCACTTCTATATTCACTATGCTATATTCATTTTTTTTCGGTTTTTTTTTTTTATCTCTCCCATGGTTATTCCCATTTGCTTTGATTTTTCTCTCCCAACATGATTCATAAAGCAATGTTTTGTTAAAGATTAATAAAAAAATTAAATTTAATTAAAAAAAAAAAGAAATCCCAGAGCCCTCAGCCCACCACCAGCACACAATCAATGTCTTGGAAATCATATATTTTTAAGAAATGGTTGATCGAGTTCCAAAATTTGTCATCAAATTCATGTAAGTCTCATCATCTAAGCATCAGTAAGTCTGTCCAGGCCTCTCTGAAATCATCCTGCTAGTTGAATAAAATAATATTTTTGTAAAGAAAGGCTTCATAAAGAAGCTGAGTTTTGAAGTCAACCCCAGATTCCAGGAGCCCAGAAAGGAGCGAGAGCATTCCAGGCCTGGAGGTGAGAGAGGAACTCTTAGGTATGAAACAATAAGAAGGATGTAAATGCCTTCTCCATTCTGAGTCTTCCTTTTCTCATGTATAAAATGCAGGCCCTTTCAGGCTCCAAAGTCCCATGGATTTGCCAGAAATCACCCCCATCGTGGTTTCTCAGGAGTGCATCTAGAACGTGGGAAGCCTCTGGACCTAGCTGGCCCCGCCTTAGCCTTTCCTCACCTGGTCTCTTTTCTGGTTCTGATGATGTTCTGCCAGCAGAGGGCACTCAAACATAGCTCAGGTGGGGAGCCAGAACCGGTTCTCTTCCTGGACCAAGTCTGGGAATTGTAAAGTGATCTGGACAAATGGCTTGACTGACCAGGGCTGAGCCAGGGTTCAAGGGCTGAGTGAAATGCTGCAAACTCTTTCTTTCCCTCTACTGACGTAGTATCAGCTGGGCTGGGGAGAGAACATGCAACGAAATCTGAAAAATAATTTGGAAAAGCCAAGAAGTCAAGATTGGCCAGCACTGCAGGGACCACCTGAGCTCAAGGTGTGGCTTTACAAAGCTGTGGTTCTCCCCCCCCATCATTATTGTGCTTCTGGGTGATATTTGAACTTTAATAAAGTTGAGTTCTTAAGATCTCCAGGGCAGGCCAGGAGACAGACTTTTTTTCTCCCTCATAACCTCCCCCCTTCCCTCACCCTTTCATCCCAGCCAACACTCTCTGTGACTTTGGGGGAGATCCTCCTTTTCTAGGTCTCAGTTTCCACAACTAGAAATTAAGAAGGCTGGCCCTGATGATCTCAGGGGTCTCTTTGAAGTCTGATATTCCAGAGACTTGGAGGGACTTTTACTTATTTTTCCTTTTTTAAAAAATGTATTTGTTAGTTTTTGACATTACTTTTATAAGATTTTGAGTTCTAGTTTTTTTCTCTCTCCTTCCCCTCACTCATCCACAAGATGGCAATCAAGCTGCTATAGATTATACATGTACAATTATATTAAACATTTCCACGTTAGTTATGTTATACAAGAAAAATCAGAACAAAAAAGGAAAGAAAAAAAAGTGAAAATAGTCTGCTTCTGTCTGCATTCGGGCTTTGCAGTTCTTTCTCTGGTTGTGGTTAGCATTTTCCGTCATGAGTCTTTTGGAATTGTCGTAGATCACTGTATTGCGGAGAAGAGCAAAGTCTTGTCAAAGTTGATCATTTAACAATGTTGCTGTTACTGTGTACAATGTTCTCCTGGTTCTGCTCATTTCACTCAGCATCAGTTCATATAAATCTTTTCAGGTTTTTCTGTATTCCTTGGAGGGAACTCTTAACAGAGCTTGTTAGAATGTTTGAACCAAAAGGGACTTTCTAACATAGAATGCAAGGGCTGAGAGAGACCTTAGGACAGAGAATCAAATCTGGGAGGGACTTTGGAACTTAAATCATGGGATGGCAGAACTAGAGAGATGGAGTGTCACATTTAGAAGGTAGAATGTCAGCAGAGTTAGGAGGGCCCCCCGAGCAGAGATTCTAGGCCTTCTCTGTGTCCTGGACCCTTTTGGCAGTCGCTGTGATGAAGCCTGTGGAGCTCTTCCCAGAATGATATTTTTTAAGTGCATAAAAGACAGAATTATAAAAGAAACTAATTTACAGTACAGTGAAATAAAGATATAACTTTTCTTCCATCCAGGTTCACAGGTCCCATGAAATCTATTTATAAACCCCTTGGGAATCTGTGGATCCCAGGTTAAACACCTCAGTCTTAGGACTAAGAGTAAGAGGGCCCGTAAAACACAGAAGCTCAAAGCCTAGAAGGAATTTTAGAAGAGAGATGTCATAGCTGGGAGGGGCCCATGGAGAGAGTCCTTATACAACAGAATATCAGAGCTGGGAGAACAGGGAATGTGAAAATTGGGAGGGCCCTTAGAATACAGGATGTCAGAGCTGGGAGGGCTTTAGAACACAGGATATCCTCTTACAATAAATTGACTTTAGACCTGGGAAGGAACTTAGAACAATAAATCATCAGAGCTTGCTGGGCCTTCAGATCATAGCTTGTCAGAAATTGGAGGTTATAGAACATAGCCATTAAAACTGAAAAGGACTTTAGAGATTTTTGGGTCCAACACCCTCCTTTTACAAAGGAGTAAAATTGCTAGTGGGGAAGAGACTTGTCCAAGATCCTTCAGGCAGTAACAGAATGGGGATTTAAAGAGTTAATGGGTTGATCCCAGATGAGGGTTTTTTCCTCAAGGAGCTCACATTCTAATTTTTAAAACAGTATTTTTTTTAAAAAATTATGTTTTAAAATTATTTTTATAATTATAACTTTTTTTTTGACAGTACATATGCATGGGTAATTTTTTACAACATTATCCCTTGTATTCACTTCTGTTTTGAATTTTCCCCTCCTTCCCTCCACCCCCTCCCCTAGATGACAGGCAGTCCCATAGATGTTAAATATGCTATCTTAGATACAATATATGTGTGCACAACCAAATTTCTTGTTGCAAAGGAAGAATTGGATTCAGAAGGTAAAAATAACCTGGGAAGAAAAACTAATTCTGTCCATCATTGATCAATTGGAACTGAATTAGAGCTTCTCTTTGTCAAAGATATCCATTTCCATCAGAATACATCCTCATACAGTATTGTTGTTGAAGTGTACAATGATCTCCTCTTTCCAGGCCTTTCTGAAATCATCCTGTTGGTCATTTCTTACAGAACAATAATATTCCATAACATTCATATACCACAATTTATTCAGCCATTTCCCAATTGATGGGCATCCACTTAGTTTCCAGCTTCTAGCCACTACAAAAAGGGCTTCCTCAAACATTTTGGCACATACAGGTCCCTTTCCCTTCTTTAGTTCCTTGGGGTATAAGCCCAGTAGTAGCACTGCTGAGTCAAAGGGTATGCACAGTTTGATAACTTTTGGAGCACAGCATTTTATTTTTCAAACACATGCAAAGATAATTTTCAACATGCATCCCTGCAAAACCTTGTATTCCAAATTTTTCTCCCTCCCTCTTTCTTCCTCTTCTCCAAGCAATCCAAGAGGTTAAACATGTGCAATTCTAAATATATTTCATTCATCACAAGGAGCTCACAGTCTAAAGGAGATCACATTCATGGGAGGTTTCAGCAGCAGGTGTGAGGGAAAGGCCCCTTGGTCCTTAGAGTACAGCAGCAAAGCAGATAGGGAAGTCACATCTATAATGTCTTCTCTGATAAAATAACATCAGTTTCTGATGTTGAACTACCTGAAAAGGCCAGTGACTTTGCTGATAAGATCCCTCTTTCTGGCTGGGTCTTGGGTAGCTGTGGCTGCAGCCCCGGCAGGAGCAGGGTCAGGGTGTGTCTCCAGGAGAGGCTGCTACTTGTAGGATGGCAGAGGGTCCAAGGGGGCAGTGGTTTAACCTGCCTGGCACTGGCTGCTTCCTGTCTGTCCTTCAGGGGGCCTCCTTGCTTCAGCCAGGCTGGCTTGTCTGTTCTGTGAGGGTCAGCTGGGGATAGCAGCCCCTTCTCCATAGGAACTACCTCTGCAGATGAGAACTGGGCTGGAAGCAGGAAGAGCCAGGCAGAGAGCTCCTAGATCTTCTGTATTTATCTGCCTGTTGGTAGAGCTGGGTCAGTTGTGTCCAATGGTACTGAGAAAGGTGAGTCTCTTCTACAATGATTTTCTCCCCAATGATGGCTGCGAGAGCTGGGCTGGAAGCAGGTCTGGAGGCATACTGTTGGTCAACACTGTTCCTACGGTTCTTGGGTTCAGGATCCTGAACTATTTCCATCAGGATTTGAAGAAAGTTGGCACTTAAGGTGATAGAGGTGACCTGGTTTGCCTGGCACCCCCTGCCTCGCTCTCAGGGAAGCCCTTACTACTTCACTATGACAGTAACAGTGATATTTAAAAAGTAGTTTACAAAATTTGTTGTTGTTGTTGACTTGCTGTTTCCCCATTGGGAATTTTCTTGGCAAAGATACTTTGAGGAGTTTGTTATTTCTTTCTCCAGATCATTTTACAGATGAGGAAACTGAGGCAAATAAAGTGACTTTTTAAAGAATAATACAGCTAATAAGTGTCTCAGGCTGAATTTGAATTAAGATCTTCCCCATTCCAGGCTCAGCTCTATTCACTGCACCACCTAGTCACCCAATACTTTTTAAAAAAATTATCATTTCCTATAACACTCACAAAAATCCTGCAAAGGAACCAGGTGAGGTTATTATTCCCACTTTACCGAGGAGGTGATAGGCCCTGAGAGGGAATGTTTTTTCCCCAAGGTCATATAACTCTTAGGTGGCAGTTTCTCCTGGATCTCCCCACCACCTCCCCCTGGTAGATGATGAAGACCTAGCATTTGCATCCAACCAAGTAGTATTCTGAGTGGTTGGATCTGGGCCTAGAAAACATGACTTTCGGAACTGTACAGTATGTTACCCTGGCTGAGGTAAATGGGAGGCAGACATCGCGCTCTTGCCAAGCCATTGCTGAAGAGATGTGATTTCTCAAGCCCAAAGGACAAAGCTAGGTCCTGCTAATCCCTCTAGTTGGTACGGGGTAAGGCTGAGGACAGAGGAGGTGAAGCTGGGTCGCTGGCAAGAAGAGGACTGAACAAGGACCTAGCATCTGCCTCCTCCTCCTCACTGACTCTTTAATAGGCTTTTTGACTTGAAAGCTGGCTTTCCTCAAAGCCCCCAGCCCTTGTCCTCACCTGCAGTATCCCAGGTTTTAGGAACTCTCAGACAGAACATTGGGTAGAGGGGAGCTTGGCTGAAATGGATGAGACAGGGACACCATCCTTCAAGGGTCTGGAATTTGAAGATCTGGCCTGTCTGTTACTTTAATTAAGCACCCTAGAGCTGGGTCCCACATAATGGGAGGCTTAAGGAAGATGGCCCTTCCTGGGCCTCAAGTCAAAGAAGAAGGAAGAACCTGAGAAGGGAAACATGGATAATTTCACAAAGGGGGAGGAGGCAGATGTACAACTGTTGTAATGAAGAAAGGGCCCTCCTACTTTCGTATTCCATGCATTAAAGTGGTTCCCAGCCCTGACACCCTGGGTTCTAAGGACCCTCCCAGGCCTGACCTCCTGGGTTCTAAGGGCCCTCCCAGGCCTGACCTCCCGGGTTCTAAGGGCCCTCCCAGGCCTGACCTCCTGGGTTCTAAGGGCCCTCCCAGCTCTGACATCTTGGGTTCTAAGAGCCCTCCCAGCTCTGACCTCCTGGGTTCTAAGGGCCCTCCCAGCTCTGACCTCCTGGGTTCTAAGGGCCCTCCCAGCTCTGACCTCCTGGGTTCTAAGGGCCCTCCCAGCTCTGACATCCCGGGTTCTAAGGGCCCTCCCAGCTCTGACCTCCTGGGTTCTAAGGGCCCTCCCAGCTCTGACATCCCGGGTTCTAAGGGCCCTCCCAGCTCTGACCTCCTGGGTTCTAAGGGCCCTCCCAGCTCTGACCTCCTGGGTTCTAAGGGCCCTCCCAGCTCTGACATCCCGGGTTCTAAGGGCCCTCCCAGCTCTGACCTCCTGGGTTCTAAGGGCCCTCCCAGCCCTGACCTCCTGGGTTCTAAGGGCCCTCCCAGCTCTGACATCCCGGGTTCTAAGGGCCCTCCCAGCCCTGACCTCCTGGGTTCTAAGGGCCCTCCCAGCCCTGACCTCCTGGGTTCTAAGGGCCCTCCCAGCTCTGACATCCCGGGTTCTAAGGGCCCTCCCAGCTCTGACCTCCTGGGTTCTAAGGGCCCTCCCAGCTCTGACCTCCTGGGTTCTAAGGGCCCTCTCAGCTCTGACATCCCGGGTTCTAAGGGCCCTCCCAGCTCTGACCTCCTGGGTTCTAAGGGCCCTCCCAGCTCTGACCTCCTGGGTTCTAAGGGCCCTCCCAGATCTGATATCCTGGGTTCTAAGGGCCCTCCCAGCTCTGACATCCTGGGTTCTAAAGACCCTCCCAGCTCTGACCTCCCGGGTTCTAAGGGCCCTGATTGATTCTAAGGATATTCTGTGTTCTAAGGACCTTCCCCATTAGAACACTGTCTGTCTAAGGACTTTCCCAGTACTGACATTTACCTTTTCTTGAAATCCTTAACTCTCCAGGTAAGTGCCACTTCCTAATAAAACTTTTTCCTCATCCCTCCAGCTGTATATCTCACTCACCATTAAAATTACTTTGTATTTATTTACTTTGCAACCATTTCATATTATATATAAATGTGTCTGATCATTTTTTTTGGGGGGGTCATGTCTGACTGTTCATGAGGAAACTGGAGCTGACAGGGTGAAGTGACTTGCTAAAGTTCACAGTGCTGGTGTCTGAGGCTGAATTTGAATTCAGATCACAGGCCCTGAGCTTTATGCAATATGGCATCACCTACCTGCCCTATGGACATGTCCCCCGATACAATATAAAGTCCTTGACATTTTTCACTTATTTTATCTTAAAATCCCCTGCACAGTACTTAGTATGGAGCCAGTATTTAAAATAAACATTTGTCAAGTTGATTCATTATGTTCAAATGTCCAGGCTCTATGATCTACTCATTCTCTGATTGGCAGCCAGCACTTTGCTATTAAGACTGAGCATGAACCGTATTTTATGTATATGCAGCTACAGGAGGCAGTATAGAGAGATGGGAGAATGAAGAGACCTTTTCTTCCCATCACAACATCTGAATGTGGTACAAGGCTCAGCTCTCCCCCATCACATTCAGATTAACCTCTTTTGTGAAGGTTCAGGTGCTCCCAGACCCCAGGTCACCATTGCCACTCATGGGAACAAATGGAATAAAATCAGAACAAAATCTCTGGATGAACTCTGACTTCGAGCTCTTCCACCTAGAAATTTTTGGACCAGCTACGTCTAGTTTTCTAGTCTCAGGCCTTCTGTTGTCAAGTCCTATCTTCGCTATGGATGATTTAGTCTGAGTTTGGTCTCTTGATTATCTCTAATTTACCCTGTCTGTATCTTGTTCCTACAAAGATGTTTGCCGGTGTCTCCTTCATTAGCCTAAGGACTTGTGGAAAGATGGACTGTCTTTTTACTGTTTCAGGGAAGGGGGAGGTTGAGGGAAGAAAAGAGAAAAATTGGGACTCGAATTTTTTTAAAAAGAATGTTAAAAATTGCTTTTACATAAAGCTGGAAGAAAAAATAAAATTAAAAATGTAATTTTAAAATAGTTTTTTTTAATAAAAAAAGGATTGCCTTTAAAATTTTTTTTTGTATCTCCAGCACTTAACACAGTGCTGGGCACATAGTTGGTGCTTAAGAAATGCTAGTTGATTTGTTCTATGGGAATGAATATGGCCCCAACAATGCTTCAGAACTTATTTGACTTGTGTTTGACTTCTTTCCATTGAAACTCTTAGCTAATCTCTTTTCCAATTTCCCATGACCTGAGAGAATTACTTATTCTCATGTGGATTAAATGTACTCTTTACTACAAGGAAAACTAACATTTGTTTTGAAACTCTTAAGTGGTCGGTAAGGTCCCCTTTCCCCCTCCTAGTGAAACATGAAATCTCAATTCTCCCTTTCTTTCCCAACCTGAGGTGGTATCTTTAAAGACAACATTAGTAGGGAACTGCTCCTCAGACATTTTTAAAGTTTATTTATCTGTTTATTTTTAATACACATTGCTTCATGAAGCATGTAGGGAGGGAAAAATCAGAACAAAAGGGAAAAACCATGGGAGGGATAAAAAAAAAAAAAAAAACAGAAAAAAAAAGAAGTGAACATAGCATATGCTGATTTACATTCAATCTTCATAGTTCTCTCTGGATGGCATTTTCTATCCAAAATCTATTGGGATTGCCATGGAGCACTAATCATTGAGAAGAACGAAGTCTTTCCTAGTTCCTTTTCGCTCTCTTTTCCCCATCCCCTCTCCCAGAGGCAAGTAATCCAATATATGTTAAACACGTGCAATTCTTCTGTACACATTTCCACATTTATCATGCTGCATTAGAAAAAGCAGATCAAAACAGAAAAAAAATGAGAAAGAAAACAAAGAGCAAGCAAACAACAACAAAAAAGTGAAAATGTTCTTTTGTGATCCACATTCAGTTCCCACAGCCTTCTCTCTGTTTACAGATGGCTCTTTCCATCCCAAATCTATTGGAATTGGCCTGAATCACCTCATTGTTGAAAAGAGCCACGTCCATCACAGCTGATCATCACGTAATCTTCTTGTTGTCGAGTTACAATGATCTCCTGATTCTGCTCACTTCGCTCAACATCAGTTCATGTAAGTCTCCCCAGGCCTTTCTGAAATCATCCTGCTGATGTCACTTTATATATTTTACATATTTTTATATATTTTAGAAATGAGACCTTTGTCAGAAACACTGAAACATTTTGAACTTAAAAAAGGTGGCAGGGACCTCACAAGTCACTGAATCTAACCACCTCATTTTACAGATGAGGAAACTGAGGCAGAGAAGTTATATGAGCTAACGGGTAGTCTTCACTTAGCTGTCTGTGTCCTGCTTCTACCATCTCAAGGAACCTCTAGTACCCACTAGTTGTACCCCTTCAGGTCTCCAGGATCTTTCTAGCTACGAGTCAGACTAAACCCTCTCTGGATTCCTCACAGGCCATTCCCTGGAGGGATCTGTGGTCAGGAGCTATCTTAGTCTCTGTAGCCGCCAGACTGTTTCTCATGCATCCGCCTCTCTCCCGTCTCCAGGGATTTGTGAGGTCCAGGGACTGTCCTCCAGTGCCCTCCTGTTACACCATCCCAATGACCCAAGGCAACTCTTTTTACCTTAATGGCCATTTCCCCACCCCCAGGCAGGTCGGGCCTACACTTCCTGCTTTTCTCTGGTTCCTAGCGATGGCAGGAAAATACTGAGGAAAAAAATAACTGAGCCGAGCAGAGGTTATATCATAATGTCCCTTCATATTTGTTTAGCCGGTGTTGAAAATTCACAAAGTGCTTTCATTTCTCTTATCTCACTGTATCTTACGGCAGACCTATGAGAGAGGAAGGGCAGGGACTTTTATCCCCTTGTTACAGTAGAGGAAATTGAGATCCATGCAAGGAAAGGGACTTAGCCAAAGTCAAATGGAAACAACTAATAATAACTCACATTTATTTTTGTTATCTTATTTGATCTCAGCGAATCTTGGGAGGGAGATATTATTATCTCCATTTTACAGAAGGGAAAAGTGAGGCTGAATGTCATTAAGTGATTTGCCTAGGATCCTACAGTTAGAAAGTTGAACCAAAGTCCTTCTGACTTCAAGTCCAGGATCTCTGTTATGTTGTCCATAGGTAGATGAGCAACTTCCACCGAAAGTTTCAACAGTTGGATATTGACTCAACACCTTAGCTGGAAGCCTACTCTTGATTTTATCATTTTTATATCAGGACTGAGAGGTAATATGCTAACATATAACCTATTCTGCGCCAGGCTCTGTGCTAAGTGCTTTATAAATATTACCTTGTTTGATCCTCACCACCACCTTGGGAAATTAGGTGCTAGAGATAGATGGCGATACTATGAAGAGGGCCTAAAGTTAGGAAAATTTGAGTTCAAAATGACCTCAGATATTTACTAGCTGTGGGACCCTAGTGAGTGAGTGAATCACTTAAAAAAAAAAATCTGACTCAGTTTCCCCAATTGTAAAATGGAGATAATAGCATCCACCTAGCAGGGTTGTATAAGGCTCAAATGAGATAACATTTATTAAAGCACTTAGCACAATCCCTGGCACATGGTAGGCTCTATTTATATAGAATAATACTTTATATATTTATATAGAATAATACTTATTCGCTCCCTCTCCTCTCCCTATTCTAATCTCCATTTTGCAGCTGAGAAAACTAAGACAGGTAAAGGTTAAGTGACTCACAGTCACCCAGCTAGGAAGTGTGTGGAGGTTTAGACAGTCCTCCAGTATCTGTGCTTCCTGGCTGCCTTAAGGTAGAAATAGGGAGGCAACTGTGACTGCCCTGCCCAAGTCCCCTAGACTCCCAGTGCCCCCTCCCACCCTGACTCTAAGTCACAGGGGTTCTTAACCTTTCTGTTTAAAGCCTACAGACTCTTTTCAGAACTATTATTTTAAATGCACAAAAAATTAAAATAAAATAATACCTAGGACTACCCTAGAGGCAGCTAGATGATGCTGTAGAAGGAGGACAGGACCTGGAGTCAGTAAAATCTAAGTTCAAAACCGACCTCAGATAAGTCCTTACTAGCCGTGTGACACTGGGCGATTTGCTTCACTCTGCCTCAGTTTCCTCATCTGCAAAATGAAAGAAATGGCAAGCCATTTCCCCATCTTTGCCAAGAAAAACCCAAATGGGGTCACAAAAGAACCAGCCATGATTGAAATGACTGAACAGCAAAGGAAACGAATTATATTGAAATACAGTTGTCAAAATATTTTTTATAAACAGTTCTCATACTCCAGGATGTGAATCTCTGCTGATGACTACAATTTAGAGTTGCTGATCCACATTTATAGAGGGAATTTCTACAAGAGTTCCCCGAAATGATGACCTCATGGCTCTGGTCCAAATATAGAGAGAGCCAGGTCCTACTTTGCCCTGCTGCTATCCCTTGTTCCCCATGCCTAGAATGCCCTCTTCCTGCCATTTACTCATTGATTCCTTACCTATCTGGCACATGCCATCTCCTTCAAGAAGTCTTCCTTGATCCCTCCTTCCTAACCCCAGGACTAGTGTGACTTTCTTCCTCCAATTTCACATAGAGGGGAAAGGATGGCTCAGTGCATGGAGTACAGGGTCTGAAGTCAGGAATAACTGAGTTCAGATCCTGTCTCAGACACTTACTAGCTGTGTGACTCTGGGCAAGTCCCTTAAACTCTGTCTGCCTCAGTTTCATCAATCGTAAAATGGAAATCCTAACAGCTGTGAGGATCAAATGATATTTATATTTATAAGGTTCTCTTGGCTCAGTGAAATGTTGTAAATTGTGTCCAACTCTTGGTGATCCTGTGGGCCTTAGTGGCCATGAGGTTTTCTTGGTTTTCTTTCCTTCTTCAGCCAAGTGACTTACCTTTAAGTGTCTGAGGCTGGATTTGAGTTCAGGTTTCCAAGTCCAGAGCTCTATCCACTGAGCCCACCTAGTAAATTCCAAATAAATGCTTATTCTCTCCCTCCTTCCCTACATAAATTCAGCACTTACTAAATGCTTTTTCATTCATCTCATCATTTTAGCTGGGTGGGCGTTCACACTGAAATGTGCATTTCTACCAACTCTTAACATAGAGTTCTAAACACAGCAGGCATTTAATAAATATTTTTAATGAAAGAATATGGGACAACAAAGAGAAGGCCCAATCCCCTTCCCTTCTCTCCCCTTCCTCTTTACTTCCCCCACTCCTCCATTCTGTATTTATCCCAAACAAACTGGGCTTTGCCTAGTCAAGACAGGAACACTGAGGCCCCCGGCCACCCGTGGCTGTGAGCTGTTTATAGCCTAAATAAGGAGCTGAAACCAGCACATGGACCCCCCCTCCTTGCAGGCCCGGTGGGAAGTTGTGGGTGCAGAATGCAGCTGGGAGCTCAGCCAGTCTACAGTATGAGGGACTGGCCCAGGAATCAGGTGATGAAATGAAAACCAGTTTGTCCTGGCGGGGACAGGCCGGGAGATTCCAGATATACACAGCAGCAATCTGTGAACTACAACAGAGCCATGGAAAGCCAGAAAACAAACAAACTTCTATCAGTTGGCCAGCTGCTCCCTCGGGGGTTCCTCACCCTCCCAGCTCTGGGTGGGGGTACTCAGGCGAGAGAGTGTGGAATGCTATCCAAGCCTGTTTATGCCACCGGCTCCCTGTGAGAGCTGGCAAGAACCTCTCTCCTCCAGTCTGGACTCAGTTTCCTTATCTGTGAAGTGAGCTTAGACTCTGGCTGATCCAGTTCAGAAGGGCCATTGCAGCCTCCCAATTCCCCCCAAATCAAATATGACAAAAGGCTATTTAAGCCTTTGCTGGGAAATTTTTAGGAAGGGCGAGTCCAGTACCTGCCAAAGCATCCCCTTCTACTTTTGGATCAATACTTTGGAAGTTTTTCTGGACCGTAAGCCTAAGAGTGTCTCTTTGTAACTGAAACCCACTGATTCTCATTCTTCCCTCTAAATAAGTACAAGTCATATTATAGAGGATAGTCCTTTAAATACTTAGACAGCTGTTCTGTCATCTCTAAGCCTTCTCTTCTCCTAGCTAAGGGTCCCCACTTCTTGGGGGGTTGTTTTATTTTGTTTTTTGAGGCAATATGGATTGACTTGTCCAGAGTCACACAGCTAGTATAAGATCTGAGGCCTATTTTGAACTTGGATCCTTCTTTGAATAGATCCTCCTATCCACTGAAATAGGAGCCAGTTACATAGTACAGTGAATAGAATGGAATCACTAAGCATTAATTAGGAGCCTTCTGGGTGCCCGGCACCATGTCAAACACTGGAGCTACAAGCAGAGGCAAAAACAGACTCTCAAAGATCTCACAGTCCAATGGGAACCACAACGTACAAACTATTGTGTACAAACAGAATGTATATATTCAACCTCAGATAGCTACTAGCCAGGTGACTCTAGGAAAATCCTTTTAACTTTTGTTTTCCTCAGTTTCCTCATCTATAAAATGGCACCTGCCTCCCAGTGTTATTGTAAAAATCAAAGGAGATAACCTGTGTAAAACAAATGATACATAAATGCCAGTTGTGATGACATTTTGGGGGTATGTTCTTGAACCTCTCTCCCTTACTGATTGCCATCCTCTCCTAGTCTCTGATTTATCAGTGAGCAACCTTCCTATAATGCTGTGACTAGCACTGAACACCACACTGCTTGGACAGGGCAGAGGGCTGAGGGATTATCGCCTAGCTGGGCCTGGACATTGTGCCCCTCTCTGGTCAGGCTGAGTTTGCATTCTAAAACCCCATCTGGTTAAATACTCCTGAGACTGGGTCCTCAGGTTCTCTCCATTCTAGGATTCCGTGGATTCCTCATCATCTAGCTGGATTCAGTTGGGGTAATGGGCAATGGTTGCATGTTCCAGCTTTGCTCAAGGATGCCCAAAGAACAACCTGTGGGCAAGGGCCAAAGAGGCTGCTGGGCTGGAGGTGGAGTCACCTTCCGTCCGCTTCTCAACTCTAGCCATAGCAACAGCACTGGTTTAACGAGGGCATTGTGGAGAGCATCCAAGGAGATAACCAGCAGAGGTGCCAGCCTTGAAGCTGACCTGTTCTGTTCTCTGGAACTGGCTGACCGGGACGTATCCTGATGGAAATTTCCAAAAGGTTGTTGTACATTGAAAAAGTAGCTTGTGTGATGGGTCTCCTGGGCAGGTGCTTGGCTGCACCACAGGGACTTGGAAAGGGTTAATAGAGGCCACAGAATGCTGTCCAAGGGTGGTCAGTGCTGAGACCCAGGCAGGAGTCACTCATGACAGGATTTAAGTCAATTCAACAAACATTTATTAAGCACTGGCCTGGCTTGGAGATATAGACACTCAAAAGAAAAATAATACTTCTTAGCTATGTGACCCTGGGCAAGTCACTTAATCCCAATTGCCAGAGAGATAGAGACAGAGACAGAGACAGAGACAGAACAGACAGACAGACAGAGACAGACAGACACACACACACACACACAGAGAAAGAGACAGAGAGACAGAGAGACAGAGACAGAGAGGGAGAGACAGAGAGAGAGAGAGACAGAGACACATACACAGAGAGAGAGAGAGACAGAGACAGAGACAGAGACAGAGACACACACACAGAGAGACAGAGACAGAGACAGAAACAGAGACAGAGACAGAGACACACACAGAGAGAGAGAGAGACAGAGAGAGAGAGAGAGAGAGAGAGAGAGAGAGAGAGAGAGAGAGACAGAGAGAGACAGAGAGAGACAGAGACAGAGACAGAGACAGAGACAGAGACAGAGACAGACAGATACAGACAGACAAAGAGAAAAAAAGTTCCTGCCTTTAAGGAGTTTGCATGCTGAGAGAAAAAGGAAAGTCATAATCTATACACAGATAAATCACTATTGAGTCAAAGTTGTGGGAGCACAAGACCAAGGGGAAACCAGCAAGTACTTTGTAAAGAGACCACTTTTTTGACTCGGTCTTGAAATGGCAAGGGTAAGGAGGGGGAAAGCATTCTAAGCATAGAGAATGGAGGTGGGGCTTTAAGTGGCAAAATGAGAAGTTTATATTTGATCCTAGAGATAATACGGAGCTATTGAAGATCTAGAGAAGTACTTAGAGGCCAAATTTGTAAACCGGGATGCCCCCCATTTTTTTTTTTAATTTGAAAACCTTATTGATTTCCTAAGCATTTTGTTTTATGTATTTAAAAACATGATTCAGGGGCAGCTAGGTGCAGTGGGTAGAGCACCAGCCTTGAATTCAGGAGGATCCAAGTTCAAATCTGATCTCGGACACTTAACACTTCCTGGCTGTGTGACCCTGGGCAAGTTACTTAACCCCAGCCGGGGGGTGGGGGGGGCGGGGGGGGGGAGAAACAAACAAACAAACAAACAAACAAAAAAAACATGATTCAAAAAAAGGGATTTTTCAGTCTGCCAAAGGGTTCCACACAATACACAAAGAATTAAGAGCCTCTTATCTAGGCATCCTCCCGATTTTGCAGGATAAGAAACAGACCCAGAGATAGGGATTCAACAACCATAGCTAGTAAGTAGCCGATTGGGAGGAAGCCGAGGAGGGTGGGGTGGCAAAGTTGGTTTGTACATAGACAGATAGTAACGCAGCTGGTAAGAACAGAAAGCTTGAGTATGAGTCAGGAAGAGGTGAGTTCATTAATTCCAAAGAGCTTTGTGATAGCTTTGTTCCAGCTGTGTCTCTACTGGGTCTCTATCCCAATCATAAGAAAAGGAAAAGTTCCCACATGTGCCAGAATGTTCGTGGCATCCCTCTTTGTAGTGGCCAGAAACTGGAAACTACGTGGATGCCCATCAATTGGAGAATGGCTGAATAAGTTACGGTATGTGAATGTTACAGAGTTTAAGGAAAGCACTTGGAGAATCTTTTAAAATAATGTTGAAATGGGAACTGGTATCACTCAGAAGAACATGGACATCTGAAGCCCCCAGGAACCATTTGAGAGAGATCAGAAAAGAAGCCTGAGATCCAAATAGAAGATGCTGGAATTGGGTCCTGGCCATGAAACTTTCTGATATTTATTAATGGCTTGGACTGTCCTTCGAAGGTTTAGACATGGTTCTTGCAATGAACCAATGAACTCTGACATATTCTAGCACAGAACTCTTTGACAAAAATGCTATCAAGGGGATTCCTACCTGCAGAAGCAGGTGGAAGTAGTTGACCTCCGAGGTCAGGGAGCCCTGGAGTTGGAGGCAGAGAGCCCATGCTATTTCATTTATTACTCAACGATCTTGGGCAAATGACTTCCAAATGGGATACCTTGCACAAAAAATTAAGAACCCTGGACTAGAAAGAGACCCTGTAGGAAGTGATGGCAGCTTATCTTTAATCCCTAGAAATCCTAAAATTGTATTGCTCCAGAATCAAAAAGAACCTCAGAATGCTTCTAATTTCCCCCTTATCACACATCCACACACACACCCAGACACACACAACATTCCTGAGTGGAGCCAGCCTGAGCCTGAGCCCTTACACTGCCTTGAGAGCAAATGATTAAGAATTTCCTGATGTTCGATTGTAATTGGCCTCCTGATAACCTGATTTGTTGGTTCTATCTTTGTATTTGTAAAACACTTAGTGCAGTGATTGCTAAGTAATAGACTACTTTGTCCTTTGCAGACCACCTAGAATAACTATAGTCCTTATTGCACACCCCAAGAGGATTCTATGTATTTCTCTCTCATCTTCCTCCATAAGTCTTCTTTTGGGCAGGCTGGACATTCCTCAGTTCCTTCAACTGATTCTCACAGGAGCATAGATCTTTAAAAAAATGTTTTTTCCCTTTTTGTCATGAACTTATTAATGATCAACAGATATAAACACAAATATACAAGGACCAAAACAGAGTACTGAATAGGAAACTGAATTCCCGTTATATATTGTGTTCTAAAGAAGCATATGCTACATATAAATAGTAAATTTGACAAGTAATAATGAATTTCTTATTTTCTTCTCTTCCCCTCCGCGCTGTTTCTCTCTGTATTTCTCTGTCTCTCTCTCTCTGCCTCTTTCTCTATCTCTGTCTCTGTCTCTCTCTGTATGTCTCTGTGTCTGTCTGTCTCTCAATGTCTTATTGATAGCATCTTCATCTCTGGGTAGAAAAAAACCTTCAGAGCTTTATTCAGTCCTGGGGATCCTTTCTATAGTAATACCTGATAGGTCATCTAACCTCTACTTGAATGTCTCCAGAGATGGGGAGCTCCCTCCATTGGGAAACAGCTCTCAATGCTAGGGAAGTTCTTCCTCCTCCAATACAGAACTCTGCCTACTTGGGATTTCTACCCACTTGTCCTGGCTGTGCCCTCTGGGCCCAAGCAGAAATCCATCTGCTCTTTGGCCCTCATCTCCCTGCTATGTTAGGGCTAAGTGTCAGTCTCAACTCCTTAACTGCCCTGAGTCCTTGCTCACTAGGAACAAATGGCAAAGGTATGGGGCCATCTAATGGGTGGCCTGCAGGGGTGTGATGATGTTGGTATTTTGGTTTTTTTTTTCCTTTTGAACCTTAGCTGAACCCCCAGAGTCTGGCAGATTAGGTTGCAGATCTGGCCTGAACTGGCTCCCTCATGAGATTTCCAGTCTGTCAGGCTTCTGGTGAATCTAGAAATAGCAGGTGAAGCTCCCAGCCCTGATGCTGCTACAACCAGGACCTCCTTAGGGTAAAGAAAATAACTCGGCCAGTTGTTTTTGTGAAATCTGACCCTCCCACCTTACATGAAAGTGAGGTGAACAGACCATAAAAGTTTCATGGGACCTCAGAGCAGGAAAAGTCCTCCAAAGCCAAAGAGTCAATGGAATTCAAAATCCCTCTTCAGGGTCCTTGACAGAGGGTCAAACATTTTACTTGAAGAATAGGGAGCTCAATACTTCCTCATTTCACTTGTTGGATCATCCTCACTGTTGATTAATAACAACAATTATAAATGCAATTATTATTAATTAATTACTATAATGCATTTATAATATAATATATTTATAATTATATAATATATACACAATATAATATGATAAATATAATTTATAATATAATAATATAATGCTATCTCAGTTGATTTTTACAAACATTCTGAGATTCTAGTCTTATCCTCCTTT
Source organism: Sminthopsis crassicaudata (assembly GCF_048593235.1). Taxonomy (NCBI): domain Eukaryota; kingdom Metazoa; phylum Chordata; class Mammalia; order Dasyuromorphia; family Dasyuridae; genus Sminthopsis; species Sminthopsis crassicaudata. Next base: position 50,643,067 of record NC_133617.1, on the reverse strand, counting down.
TATAGGTCAAGAAACTGACGCTGAGATTGCTCAGGATCACCCAGCTAGTAAATGTCTAGAGACAGAACTTGAACTCAGTTCTCCCTGATACCAGGTTCAACATTTTATTCACTGAGCCAACTACAGACTCCTCCTGACCATCAAGGCAAAGTCTGCCTCTTTTCAACCCATTGATCCAAAATTTACTTTCTGGTGTCTAGAAGAACATATGAGATATTGAATTGCTTGCATTCTCAATGGAGTAAGAGGGGAGAGGAGAAAGAGAGAGAATCCACTACTCAAAGTTTTAAAAATGAATGTTAAAAATTGTTTTTATGTATAAGCGTGAAAAAGGAAAATCCTGAATAGAAGAACAAGTGAGAGTCCTTCTGATCCTTAAAGATAGCTGCCTGATAAAACACAAACTCCCTACCATTGCCAGCCCTATTGGCCCAACCATCTGGGAAAGCAATTTGCAACTATATATAAAACATTACTGTACATACTTTGTCCCAGGAACACCATTATTAGTCTTTTCCAACTGGATGTTCTCTTAAACTCAACTCATATGAACAAGAACTCCTTCTCCTTCTACCCAAACTCTTCCCTTTTTCTAAATTCTCTATTACTGCTGAGGGCACCACCATTCTCCCAAAGGTGCTCAATGCCATCCTTGTCTCCTCTCTCTTCTCATTATTCACCCACATGTACAATCTTTGACCAAATCCTGTCATTTCTACCTTCACAGCATCTCTCCTCTATGTTCCCTTTTCTCCACTCATATAACTTAGTACCTTATCAACTCTTGCCTAGATTATTACAATAACCTTCTATTGGTCTCCCTGTCTGAAGTCTTTCCCCATTTCAATCCATTTTCTACTAAGCTGCCAAGTGATTTCCCTAAAACTTAGATCTGATCATGTCACTTTACTACTCAATAAATTCCAATGGTTTCCTATTACTTCCAGGATCAAATATAAAATCCTCTGCTTGGCTTAAAGTCCTGTACAACCTAATTCCTTATCTTTTTAGGTTTCTTACACTTGCGTCCTCTCCATGTATTCCAAGTATTTCTCTTCCATTCATTAAAATCATCCAAGGCTTCTTAAAAAATACAAGAGCAGGAATAGTCCTATTCAATTTCTGGTTTCAAATCAAATCAAATAAAACACAAAACGGACAGATGGATGCTCAGCCTAAGTATTTCCTACCGTGATGGAGGAGATCTAGCACAGAGTTCAAGTGGAAGAGGGAGGTGAGATCGTGTATGGATGGTGAGATCCTCCAGATATTCTTGCTTGAGGGTGATGTTATGCTGATTTTATCAGTCAGAGCATTGTAGACATTTCTGAAAGATATCCACAAGCATTCTAAAGGAAAGAACAAATGAATGAAAAATATCTATTTCTTAGATTATGATAGCAATCAATCTACAAGCATTTATTGTTGAAAATGAAGCTGAGGGGCCACTAGATGGCAGTTTCTATTGCACTGGTCCTGAAATGAAGAGGATCTGAGTACAAATTCAACCTTAAACACTGTGGGGCCCTCACCAAGTCATTTAACCCCAATTATCATGGGGGGATTAAATAATAAATTCTTTTTTAAAAAAAGGAAAGAAAGAAAATGAAGTTTAATGGACAACCTAGAGAGCTTGGCCAGGCAGTATAAATGGACAACAAGTTAGGGTCAAAATTCAATAGAAGGAGGAGAAGGGCAGGCAATATTACCTTTGGAAATTTTATTTTTCTTTTAAAAAAAAAGCTGTTTTTATTTAATCAGCCATGATCTACCTTCTCAGCCTTCCCATTCTTAATCCCCCTGAAGCACTGAAAACACGAGAAAAACAAAATTTAGTGTGTGTGTGTGTATATATATATATATATATATAGTCAATCAAAACAAATTTGTTCATTGACCAAATTTTAAAAAATATTTGTTTCATTCTCCATTTTGAGTCCTTCACCTTTCTATCAAGAGATAAAAAGTATGTTTCATCATTAGTCTTTTGGAATCTTGGTTGGTCCTTATGCTAATAAGAGTTCAGCGTAACAATATTCTATCAATTAATATGCTTTAATGTCTTCAGCCATGCCCTTATTTATGGATACTCCCTCAGATCCCTGACTTCTGCTATTTCAAAAAGAGCTACAAACATTTTTATATAGCCTTAGAATGTATTTTATTTAGGATTAATCCCTCCCTTAATCAACTCTTCCTCTAATTCCCCTTTCCTCTTCTCCCTTCTCCTTACTTTCCCTGTTGAGTGAAATGTATTTTTGTATTGAACTCTGTGTGTGTCTACTTATTCACGTTATTCATGTGAGATAATTTCCCCTCAATCTTTCTTTCCTTTTAACTTCCACTGTATTTCTTTGTCTCTCTTTCCATTTTTTTCTTAAGATTATCAGAACATAACAGAATCACTCTCAGACCTTGTTTAATGGGATGCCTTCTATGAATCCTGATAATTATAGTATTAATGGGGGATATATGTATCACCTACTTAAATCTGAATATAAGCAATTTATCTGTTAAGCCTTTTATTATTGTTTATTCATTTTTATCTTGTTATATTTTTCTTCACTCCTATGATTGAACTTTAAAATTTCTCTGAGATTTTGGTTTTTGCTGTTTTTGTTATTGTTGTTTTTAAAATCAATAATTCTTGGAAATCTTTTGTTTCATTAAAGGTTCATTTTTCCACCTGTAGTATTACATAAAATTTGCTGGTAAATTAATTTTGTCTGTAAGCCCCTATTATTTGCCTTCTAAAATGTAATGTTCAAAGCTCTTTGTTTTTCACCAGTCCATGCTCACTCTGAGGTGCAAATTTATTCTATTTTTATAGTGATGGCTACTAAACCATGTGTGATCCTGACTTTTGTTCTTTACTACTTAAATTCTTTCTTTTTAAGCTGTTTGCATTATTTTTTCTTTGACCTGGAGGTTCTGGATTTTAATTTATAATGTTCCAGGGAGTTTTCATTTGAGAATTTCTTTAAGGATGGAACTAATTTTTAAAAAATCTTTCTATTTACATTTTGTCTTCTGATTGTAAGAGATCTGGGCAGTTTCTTTTAAGTTTATTTGAAATAGGGAGGATTCTGGAAGATAATGAAGTAGATAAGAAAATTTCAAACTCTCCAGATTTCCCCCACAAATAGAACAAATTTGCACCTCAAAGTGAGCATGGACTGGTGGGGGAAAAAAAAAAAAACTTGTGGCATAACAGGGGTCTTCCTGGGACAATCTGAGAAGACCCAGAGACCCCAGGATGGGGTTTAAACAACGTGAATATTTCCAGGCTAGTTCCACAGAAACATCAAGTTGGGGAGCTGTGGGTCTTGGGGGGGTTTGGTGAGAGCCTTAACAAAAGTCTCTAACTCAATAAGTAATGTTAAATGGCTTCCTGCCAGAAAGAATTTATAGAAGAATTCAAAAAAGACTTTAAAAATCAAGTAAGAGAGATTGATGAAAAACTAAAAAAACAAAAAACATTCAAGAAAAACAAGATTATGCAAAAAAGTTAACCAATTAGAAAAGGAAATACAGAATCTTGAAGAAGAAATTAATTCTTTGAAAATTAAAATTGGGCAAGGGGAAATCAGTGAAGCTATAGACAAAGAAATAACAAAACAAAATATAAAGAATGAAAAAAAGAACAGAATGTGAAGCATTTTATAAGAAAAACATCAGATTTGGAGAACAGATCAAGAAAATAAAATATAAGAATAATTGGACTACCTGAAAGCTGTGACCCAAAAAAAGAACCTTGTCACAATAATGCAAGAAGTAATTAAAGAAAATTGTCCTGGAGTGATAGAACATGAGGGGAAAGTAGAAATAGGAAAAATACACCAATCACCTCCTCAAAGAGATCTTTTGTGGAAAATGCATAGGAACATTATTATTTTTTTTTTTTTTTTTTTTTTTTTTGCAAATTATTCCTTGGTGCCTAAATGCAGGGTTTTTTTATTAATATATATATATATATATATTTTATTATTATATATATATATATTTTATAATATTATCCCTTGTATTCATTTTTCCAAATTACCCCCCCTCCCTCTATTCCCTCCCCCCGACGACAGGCAATACCATACATTTTACATGTGTTACAATATAGTCTAAGTACAATACATGTGTGTGAATATCATTTTCTTGTTGCACAATAAACATTAGAATCCGAAGGTACATGCAACCTGGGCAGACAGATATTAGTGCTAACAATTTTCATTCCCCTCCCAGTGTTTCTTCTCTGGGTGTATCTACCTCTGTCCATCATTGATCAACTGGAAGTGAGTTGGATCTTCTTTATGTTGAAGATTTCCACTTCCATCAGAATACATCCTCATACAGTATTGTTGTTGAAGTGTACAGTGATCTTCTGGTTCTGCTCATTTCACTCAGCATCAGTTGATTTAAGTCTCTCCAACCCTCTCTGTATTCCTCCTGCTGGTCATTTCTTACCGAGCAATAATATTCCATAACTTTCATATACCACAATTTACCCAACCATTCTCCAACTGATGGACATCGCATAGGAACATTATTGCTAAATTTCAAAATAACCAGATCATTCACACAGCAGACAATAAAGCTTCCATTTGGCACTTGTACCTGTTTTAGTGTGATAGTGTGAATCTTGGGGTGTCTTAATATGGGTCTAAAAACCTCTTGCCCTGATATAAAGCTTTCTCTGGGTACTGAAGTGTTTCCCCACAAAAGAAGGGTGTTGCTGCCCCAACTTCTTTCCATTGTCAGAAGACTCCCCATCTGTCTCCCTATGCTGAGCTGGTTTTCTAGATTTACTGATTAGGATTTAATCTGCTTCATTATTAGGAGTCTATGAAGACAAACTCTACTGCATTGCTTCCTGTCACCATTCTTATGATTTGGGGGAATTTCAAAACTCTTTCAAAGACATTAAGAAAATTTTTTCTTAGAAAAAAAAGTTTATATTTTTAATCCCAATATTCAACTGGCATCTGCCCCAAGTAAGGAAAACCAAAGCTCTTTCACTTTTTAAATTACTAATTATTCTTTATGGAACATTAATGAACAAGAGGCATACAGGCTACAGATGGATTTTTATTTGCATCTTTGGAGGGAAATTAATGAAGTTCAGATTTATTTGAATAGATGAGCCTCATCACTCTTTTGATTTCTCCGCTTCCCTTCCACCCTTTTGAGAGAATTGGCTGTGAAAAGAAGGAGAGCTATAAGGCCAAGGGAGGAAGACTTTCAGAGAAAACAGCAGTGCCAAAGGGAAGGTTTTTCCAAGGGAGAAAAAATTTCTTGGTAGAAATGGGGAAATTCATGGAAGGGGAGAGATGGGCTATTTTGGCATAAGGGGCCATGATCAGTGGAGCTGGGTGTTGTAGGAGATGAAAAGAGATAGGATCCAGGAATGAAGAAGAAGGAAGAGCCCATAAGAACACATATATTTTGAGGTGGAGAGAAAGGTGGATGAGGGAACACAAGCCCAAGCTTCAATCCATCAGTACAACAAGAAGTCCAGTACAGCAAGAGCCCTGGACTCTTAAGAGATCTGGAGGCAGCCTTAGCACTGCCCCTTAGACAAGTCCCTTCCTCTGCCTGTGCCATCTCCTTCTCTGGGGAATAAAAATTACATCACTGCTTCAATCTCCTTGAAAGAGAAGGGATCTACAGGTGGGGAACATTTCCAGATACTGTCAGAATCAGCTGATGTTTAATTTTGCTGAACTTTACCCCCTTCATTAAAAGTGATGACTTGATTGTGGACTTGGGGGAATGGGCCTGGGGGGATACATTTGGAAATGATGATGACATTAAAAACAAAAGTGTTACAAAATGTATAATAACTCTTTTGTGGTGGCAAAGTGTTGGAAATTGAGGGAATGCCAATCAATTGACAATCAACAAGTTGTGGTATGTGAATATAAAGGAATCCTATTGTGCTGGAAGAAATGATGAGCAGGCAGATTTCAGGAAAGCCAGGAAAGACTGACATGAACTGATGCTAAGTGAAGTGAGCACAACCAGGAGAATATAGTGTACAAAAACATCTGGATTATGTGATAATCAACAGTGATAGACTTAGTTCTCCTCAACAATATATTGATCTAATTTCAAAAGACTGACTATTAAAAATTTTATCCACCTCCAGAGAAAGAACTATGGTGACTGAATATGGATCAAAGCATACTATTTACTTTAGGGGGTAGCTTTTCCCTTTTGCTCTGTTTCTTCTTTCACAATACAACTAATGTGGAAATATGTTGTTTGTTTTTTTAAAGTGAAGTGAGAAGAACCAGGAGAACATTGTAGTCACAGCAAGATTATGTGATGATCAACTATAACAGGCTTAGCTCTTCTCAGCAATACATTGATCTAAGACAATTCCAATAAACTTGGCATGGAAAATGCCATCTACATCCAGAGAGAGAACTCTGGAGACTCAATGCAGATTGAAGCACGCTATTTTCATCTTTTTTTAAAAAATTGTTTGCTTTTTTTTTCTTGTTGTTTTCCCCTTTTGTTCTGATTTTCCTTTACAACATGACTGATATGGAAATGCTTAAAATGATTGTACACGTATAATCTATATCAGACTGCTGCCTTGGAGAAGAGGAAGATCAGAAAAGGAAGGGAAAAAAAGAAAATTTGGAACTTAGAATCTTATAAAAATGAATTTTGAAAGCTATTTTTACATGTAATTGGAAAAATACTATTGAATAAAAGTGGGATACAATTAAAAGACCAGTTGATTCTGGAATAAGAAGAGCAGGCTTAAAACTTTTCTCTTCTATCATTATCTGTGTGAACTGTGGCAATTCTCTTCTTCCTTGGGTCTCAGTTTCACTTGTAAAACCAGAAGGTCTAAGGGGCAGTGCTGACTTCCTTCAGATCTCTTAAAATCACAAGGTGAATTGATCTGGGATTTTTTTCTATCTATGACAATAGCAAAAAACAAACAAACAAACAAACAAACAAAAAAAAGAAAATGATCCCTTTCTAAGCCCCGTGGCTATTGTATGATTCAAGCAAGACATGCTGGGGAAGGGCTTTGTCAATAGTAGCATGCTTTGTAAGCCCTATGCAAACCTTAAACCACTAGGGAAAAGCAGTTGTTACAAGATTTTGCAAAGGTGAGTGTTGAAAATCATCTTTGAATGTATTTGGCAGCAGGAGTGAGGGGGTAGCTATTAAAAAAAAAAAAAAAAGAAAATCTGTTGTTAATAAAAACAATAATACCAACAAGTGCTTTTTTTTTTTTTTTTAATTGTTATTCAATAAGAGCCTTGATTGGAGAACCAGGAGGTCTGGGTCCTTGTCCCTGTATTGCCACTAAGTGGCTTTTACAATCTTTGACAAGTCCCCTCACTATTTGGGAATAGGCCTCAGCCCTCTGTTCAATGAGGAGGTTGAACCAAATAATCTCTGTAGTCTCTTTCTCTTGACCCTCATATTCTATGATTGTGGACGGCATGCTGCATCTCTCCAGGAAGTTGCACCAGTTATAATCCACTGCTTGTCACATCCTGTCCCTGCGGTGTGGTGACACACCCCACTGGCCCTGCCCAGGCAACCCCATACACAAGTCATAAGAATGTACCCTGGAGTGGGACATTCTCTTTAACCATAAAATGAGATACTTGATTCCAAGAAGAGATAAACATTGGCAGATGATTCTGGTTTGAAGAAGTCCAGATTCAAAGGGGAACAAGAGTAACTGGGGAGTCCTCAATGGAATACAACAGTCACAAATAGTGGAACCCCCAAAACCCCAACAAAAAAGTTGTCTTAGTTGTCTAAATTTGAGAAACTTATTCTGTGTTCTATATCGTAAAGCCTTTTCTAAAACTTTATGTTCTAAGGATCTTTCTTTGTGTTCTATGTTTTCTCTTGACATACTATGTACTAAGGGCCCTCCTAATTCTGACATTCTCATTTCTAAGAGTCAGCAAGCTCTGATTTTCTGTGTTCTAAGGGCAGCAAGCTCTGATTTTCTGTGTTCTAAGAACCCTCTTTGTTCTGACATTTTCTGTTCTAAGAGCCCTCTAAGCTCTGACATTATATGTTCAACAGTCTCTCCCTCCTCTCATATACTATGTCCTAGCTCTGATATTTTGTGCTAAAGTCCTTCCCAGCTCTGAAAGTCTGAGGCTGTGGTTATTCTTTGGGTCATTGCTTATTAAAAGGAAAGGTCTTAGTTTCTACCAACAACTTATTTGAAAGAGTAACTCTACAGTTGGAGAGAGGATTATCTTTAAGGACAAATAGCCACAGTCTCTGTTCAAAAAGAAACCAACTTACAGAGGGATTAAGTGGTGCTGTGGGAATCAATTTGACGTAAGCCTTAGCAAAACAACGCAGTTGGCAGGAAGGGGAGTTGAGAAACTTCAGAGTTGGTTAGTTGCTTCTAATGGGCAGAACTATCTCCACATCAATAAAGGCCCCTGTGGACATCATCATTACATCTAGGTAAATTTCCCTGAATGAGAATGAGAATTTATTAAGGTTTACTGTATGCAATTCAAGTCAACAAGCCCTTATCATGTGCTTACTATGTGTTGGACACTGTACTAAGTGTTGGGGATACAAAGAAAGACACAAATAGTAACAATTCAAACAACTATGTACAAGATACAAACAAGATAAGTTGAAGATATTTGACCTAGGGAAGGCAATGGGGAAAGGGATGAAAAGGAGGAAGATAAAACTGAAAAGACAGTTCAGATGCTGGGTGAATGGAAAGGTCAGGAAGTCCTAAGGGTCCAGCCCTAGGTCTTTGATAACGCATGGGTGTGGAGGTCAGGGAAAGGGGAAAACCTGTAGGACTTTATGATTCAGTGACAGAAAAGATGAAAAGACTGGATGATCCTCTCTTTATCTCACCAAAAGGAATAGAGTTGATGAGCCTCATTGCACCTGAACCAGGCAGGGGCAGGTAGAAAAGTCAGACTCAGACTCTTGTGTGTTAAGGGCTACACAGAAAGGCAATGGGGGTTTCCAGAAAACATATACAAGAATGAAAGATTACTTTTTTTTTTTTTTTTTTTTTTGTTAAGGATAGAGAAGGAAAGGGAGAAGAAGGAAGGGGGGGGAGGGGAAAGGAGGAAATGATCTTTGACTTTGCCCTGAATTACAGGCAGGATTTTTAACAGGCAAAGATGGAATTGTCCAAGAAAAGTTGCAGAAATTGTGAGTTTGACTCCAGGAAGAAGAGGCAGTTCCATTAAAAGTTCAAGGGGGAAGGTAACTAGCTGCAAAACTTTGAACTCTTTCTCCCTTAATAGATTTAAATGCCTTCAACCGTGAGAAGAGTAGGTTAGACATAATGTCCTCTGAAATCTTTCTGTTATGACATTCTACAAATACAACAGAGAATCATGGGAAATGGGTTAGGGACAGATTGTGGGGAGCCATACCTGCCAGGTATGTGGGGGGAACAGAAAGAGATTATTGTAATCTACAGATAGTGAATTGACAGAATGAAAGAAAACAGAGCCCAAAGAATGACACACACAATGATTTACAGGAATATAAATTAAAATAGCACTAAAAATTATCAATATTCAAATGAAATACAAACATCTATCTTGGTTCAGGAAGTAAACATATTCCCCTTCCCTCATCTCCACTGAGAGGTGATAGACTACAAGTAGGGAAAATTGATATGATGGCAATGTTTTATTTTCTTCTTTTTTCTGAACTAATTTGTTGTTGTTGTTATAAAGTGAAGGTTCTAGAGAAGGAAGGAGTTTTTGAATACAAAAAGCACAATAATGTTTAAACTAAGAAATCTATAGGTAACATACCTTAGATTCAGACCTACTTAAAGATACATAGAATGTTTAGAGTCAAAACTTACAATATCTGGGCTGGAAAACAAAAAGCACCAATAATTTTTTTCTTTTTTTTCTTATATTTTTTATTAATTTTATAATTATAACATTTTTTGACGGTACATATGTATAGGTAATTTTTTACAAAATTATCCCTTGTACTCCCTTCTGTTCCAAATTTTTCCCCTCCTTACCTCCACCCCCTCCCCTAGATGGCAGGCATTCCCATACATATTAAATATGTTATCGTATATTCTAGGTACAATATATATATGCAGAACCGAATTTTGTTGTTATTGTTGTTGTTGCAAAGGAAGAATTGGATTCAGAAGGTAAAAATAACCTGGGGAGAAAAACAAAAATAATGCTAACAGTTTACACTCATTTCCCAGTGTTCCTTCTCTGGGTGTAGCTGATTCTGTCCATCATTGATCAATTGGAATTGGATTAGCTCTTCTCTATGTTGAAGCACCAATAATTTTTGAACTGAGAAATCTACAGGTAATATACTCTAGATTCAGACTTACTTTTCGATACCTAGAATGTTTAGCTCCAAGACTTTAAAATGTGTGTGCTGGAAAGAATCGTAGAATACAGAATGGCAAAGTTGGAAATCATTTAACCCTAACCTCTCATTTTCTAGATTAGGGAATCCAGGCCCAAGTAGGGAGAGATTCAATGGCAGAGCCTGGCCTGGAGCCCAGGATTCCTAAGGAACAGAATAGATATGGACCAAAGTAAACTCCCATCTGTTTTGGCCCCATCCCTGCCTAGCCTCCCAGAGAAGATCCCAACCTCCATTCCAGTGTCACCAACAAGAGGACCTGCTGGCCTTTCCTCCAGGTATTTCTTCTGTCCACACATTTGGGGGGAATGAAGAAAGTAGGAGGTATACAGCTGTGATAACTTTGATTTACCTCAGCCTGGAGCCTGGGGAACAACTCTAGGAAGCAATGAATGGGCTATTCTTATGTCTTGTGCTCTCTTGTTGGAAGTAGGAGTGAGGGTCAGAAATTCACTTGGGATCCAGTCACTGAGGAAACTGAGACACTTTATATCTTCCACCTACCATCTTTTTCACATGACTGGGACCAGATCTGCCCTTGTCTGAGATGTCTGTAAAGGCACTAGCATAGAAACTCTGTGAGGGACTTTCTTTTTGCTAGTATTTGAATCCCTAGGGCTTAGCATAGTACTTGGCAATTAATGAGATCTCAATAAAGATTTTTTCTTCAGACTTGATTTGAATGTAGTGTCTGTTAACATTCAGGGCCCACCCCACAGTGGAAGATTGAGCTCCCCATTAATTAGAGGGGAACTTTAATGGTTATTGACTCAAACCTTTTATTTTACAAATCAGGAAACCGGGCTCAGATTGGGAGGGAATGGAAGTAACTGAATTCAGTTTCAAATCCAGCTCTCCTGGACTTTCTACTCAGTTCAGGAAGTCTCCAATATTGTCATTCCTAGGAAACCTGTTTCCCTGTGGGTGAAACCAAGACCAACTTCAGGAGAATAAGAACATTTCCACCCTCATTCCCCTTCCACACTCCACCCCCCAACAGTCCCAGGCCAGGTCCCAGTGTTTCCCCTAGTATAATCAGAGAAACCCTTGGGCCCTAGAGGTGACTGTGATTCTTTGCTGACTGATTGGAATCTTTGCTTCCTGGGAGAAATTCTCTCTGGCTGACCCTAGGACAAGCTGGTGATTGATCTAACTGGCCTGTTCCTGTTCTCAGCTATGCTCTTTCAGCTGGGTAGTGTGAGAGCATACATTTATCTGTTGTCATGACACCTGTAGACCAGGATTGTCTAGGGACAAACAGCTGGGGGAAGAGTAGGGAAAAAGCTGGGGGAAAGATAGTAGTAAAATTAGAAAGGGCTTTAGAAATCATTCAGATCTGCTTTGTCATTTTTAAAAATGGGACAGATGGACCTGAGAAAGAGAGGGAAGAGATTTATTCAAAATTAGCAGCAGCATGGTGGCATTGAAAAAAAAATCTGGATTTGGTTGTTTACTTTCATTCTAATTTTGTCCTTTTCACTGACTAATTTGGGAACTTTGATCAAATCAACTCTCCAGACCTCAGTCTCTCCTTTCTAAAAAATGAATTAATATCACGACTGATTCTAAATGGAAAAGCAACCCAAACATGAATGATTACATAATTCTTTAAAAAGTAGAATTAGAGATATCTTCCATTAAGATTAGTAGGATAAATTTATAACCAAATAAGGGATAGACACCCTGCCCCCACATATACATTATTACCAAATAAAAAGATATAATATTCTACTCTATATAAACTTATTTGTGCAACCATATAAAAGTTTAATTGCACAAACAAAATCAATGCAGTTTAAATAAGTGATGTCAGCTGGGAGAATTATTTGCTTCAAATATCACTGATTTTTAAAAAATGTTGGGAGCTGAGATGCCTCCCGGGTGTGCTTGGATCTCTTCCTGCAGGGACTAAATAAATGCTTTCTCTTTGTATCTGAAAAAAAAAAAAGTTTTAACTAAGATATATATAGAACTGACAAATATAGGAACAACAGTTTTTGTTCAAATGAGTAGTAGTCAAAGAATATTAACAGTTTTCAAAAGAATTGCAAATCAAGAACAACCTTGTGAAAAAAAAGTCTTCCACAACACTAATCATAATGCAAATTAAATAACTGAGGTTTCATTTATGCCCATTAAATTAGCAACAGTAGCCGAATAGACAGATAGAATATTACTATTTGCTGTTCCTATGCTAAGGATACAAATGAATACAAGTTATATAGTGTCTGCCTTCAATGAGCTTACCTTTGAATAGGGAAAAAAAAAAGCAAACAAAGAAGATCTGGAAAGAAGGAGGAGACAACATGGTATGGATGGCTTGAAAGAGGAATGGAGACTTGGATCATAACAAAAGTTAAAGTATTAAAATTCAGCAACTTGGGGAAGAGTCCAAGGTAGAGAGTAAAATAGGGACAATAGCTGGAGTGAAGGTGATATGATGTAGCCATATCTTGGAAGTGGTAAAAGATGGAAATATGTTGAAAGGACTTACGTCATCATACATTGTTGATGGAGCTGTGAATTGGTTTTTATACATTGCTGGGAATACATTGTTGACAGACCTGTGAGTGAAAGTAGCTAAAATTTATAACCTTGATCCAGAAATTCCTCTAATAGACATACAACCCAAGGAGGATGAAGAGAGAAAGAAGGCCTCCCTCCGTATGTGTGTTGTTTTTTCTTTTAAGAATTAGCAAAACTGTTTATGGTAAGAAAAAACCAGAAACATAAATGCCCACTGATTGAAGAATAGTTGAACAATCTATGGTATATTAGTGTAATGGAAGTCAGAATAATGATTATGAAAATGTCAGAAAAACATGTAAAGACCTGCCTGAATTGATGTAGAAAGAAGGGAGTCAGAAAGCTATATGCAATGACTACAATAATGGTAAATTGTTTAAGTATTTTTCTATGTGGAGAGTTCTTTACGGAGGGGGGTGAGGGGTGGGGTGAGGAAGAGACATATCATATAAAGAGAACAATAGGAAATGTCTGAAAAAGCTGTGGTGGCTGAATGTAAAGAAATATTGTGGTAGAGCAAGAGTCAAGTCAAGAAAGGATAATCCTTGTCCTCAAGGAACTTACACTCTAAAGAAGAAAGAAAGTGAGTTGAAAGACGGGAAAGGAATAATTGAAAGGATCTCCTTTCCATTCCTGAGGCTTGGTATAGAAAGTCCAGTGAATCAGCACCGCTCCCTAAGTAAAGGACTGATGGCAATGGGCCAGATTCTGCCTTCAATTCTGTCAGAAATTGATGAATATGAAGAATTCAGAGAAACAGGGCAGATTTTTCTAAGTTCCTTTACAGCTATGACACCTATGCTAGTCTATGATCCCATCAGCCATGAAATAGAAAGTGGTCTGACAGGTAACTCACACTTAGACTGGACCTCAGAAGACATCTAATTCAACTTATCTGACCAGAATGCCCCTCTGTATCACACCCAATAAACGGTCACCAAACCTCTGTTTGAAAATCTCCAACAACAGGCAACTCACTACTTTAAAGATTAACCTCTTCTACTTTGAGACAATTTGATTTTTGCAATAATAATAGTAACAAAATTCTAAGTAGGTCTCATGTGCCTCTGATGCTTTGAGGTTTACAAAACTGATTAAAAGGTGGAAATTTTCACACAGATGAGAATTACTGATTCTCATTAAATTAATTTTTGACTAAACAACAATCGTTATTGTTTAGTCATTTCATCAGATGAACCTCTCTGATGTTTTCTTTGCAAAAATATTGGAGTGGTTTTCTATTTCCTTCTCCAGCTCAAGAACAGTAGAACAAATGATGCAAACAGGGTAAAGTGACTTGTCCAGAATCTCACATGTAGTAAACATCTGAGGCTAGATTTGAACTCATCTTCCTGACCCCAGGCCTACAGCTCTATCCACTGAGCATCTAGCTGCCCAATTAAGTATTATTAATCTTCAAAATGGCTCTGAGATAAGTGTATTGTTATCCCTATTTGAAAAATGAAGAAACTAAGGCTCAGAGAGGTTATATATCTTATTCATGATGACTCCATTAAGTATTAGAGGCTAGAATCAGGCCAGAACTAATTGGAGACAACTGATTCTTAATTCTCAGTGTGAGCATCTTGTGTCTTAGAAATTAGGTTTGATTTCTTGTTTTGTTGATTGTCTGGATTTAAGAAAAAGATGAGGGAAAATGTTAGTAGTAAGGATTAACTTAAAAGTATATCGTATGTATTTTTTTTCTTGGATTACCAGTTATTTACCAACACACCCTTTATTCAAACCCACATGTCCCTGTCTCAAAGTCCAGAAATCTCTACATTTCCCTACACTACAGAGTACTATATTCGTTATAAAATTACCTTTCAAACATTTTTGTGATTTGCTCTTTGACCTCTGAGGCTAAGCAAAACAAATCTAATCACTCTTTCATATGATAGCTCTTCAAATATTTGCAGATGCCTCTTGGCTTTCTCCTAAGTCTTCTATTTTCTTAGTTAAACATGTCCAGTCACTTCAACAAAATCCTACTGCTGCAATCATCTTTCTCTAGATGAATCCAGTTCCTCTCTGTACTTCTCCAGAGTTGGTACCAGGAAGCTGCCAAAGTAATCGTTCTAAAGCACAGGTCTGATCACATCACCACATTGACATGCAGGGTTCCCTATTGTTTGTAGATTCAAATTCAAACTTTCTATTTGGCACTTGAAATCCTTCACCACCTGCCTCCATCCCTGTAACATATTCCACAATCCAACAATCTGTCCTACCTTACTGTTTCTGGCACAGGATAACTTCATCTGATGCTCTCATATGCACAAGCTGTCCTGTCTGCCTGGAATGCACTCTCTCTTCCCTTCTGCCTCCTAGAATCCTTAGTTTCTTCTAAGCTCAGCTAATGTATTACCTTCTGCCTGAAACCTCTCCTGGGCTCCCAGATGCTAGTGCTTCCTCCCAAAATTAGTTTGTATTTATTCTGTAGATTTTATTTTTATTCTTAACTTAAATACTAAAAAATAGAGAGAATTTCCATACATACAAAAAGGATTCCATATGAAACTCCAAACTTTTGTCTCATCCTTCCCATTTAAATAAAACAACTATGTAATAAATGCTACATGTTATTTTCAAAACTGTCCAGCTTGTCTGTGCTTCCTTTTGAACTACTCTTTCTTTTGTTCATTTTATAAAATATTTCAATGGTCCAATTTTATTTTTCATCATTTGCTAATAGTGATGCAAAAAAATCCTATCCTTTGATATTCCTCTCCCAATTAACTAAGAAAGGAAATTAAAAAGTCAGTATAACAAATCAGTATAGTCAAGCAAAGCAAACTCGGAACAGTGGCCACATCCAAAAATGGATCTTGTGTTCATCTTCTGTGTCCAGATAGCTGTAGGTGTCTCCCAAGGCTCTAACCTGGACCACTTTCTCTTTTCTCTTTATACTGTCTTACTTGGTGATCTCAGCAGATCCCATAGATTCACTTATCATTTCTTTGTAGATGATTAGCAGATTTGTAGAGCCAGCCGTAAACATATTTTTTTTTTTTTTGGAGGCTGGGGTTAAGTGACTTGTCCAAGGTCATACAGCTAGGAAGTGTTAAGTGTCTGAGGCCAAATTTGAACTCAGGTCCTCCTGAATTCAGGGCTGGTGCTCTATCCACTGCGCCACCTAGCTGCCCCCAGCCATAAACATCTTAAATTCAAGATATCCAAAACTGAATCCATTATCTTTCCCCTAAAATTCCTTTCCCTTTTTCTTCCTAACATACAGTTCCTCTAATTCATAACCTTGGTATCATCTCCCACTTGCTTTCTCTGACCTTCCCTGCCCCTATCCAGTGAATTGTCAAATTCTGTCATTTCTACCTTACTAATATTTCTTCTATCTCTTCCTGTCTCTTCTCTGACACTACCACTATCTTGGTGCAGGCCCTTGTTACCTCACAGCTGAACTATCACAGTAACCTTCTGGTTGATCTATCTGCAACAAGTTATCTCCTAATTCCACTTTATTTGGTATAGCTAGTTAGTGCAATGTATAAAGTATAGGGTCTGGAGTCAACAAGACTCAGCTTCCTGAGTTTAGCCACTTACCAGCTATGTGACCTAGACAAGTCATTTCATTTGGTTTGTTTTAGTTTCCTCATCTGTAAAATGAAATAGAGAAGGAAATGGCAAACCATTCCAGTATCTCCACTAAAAAACAAAAACAAAAAAACAACAACAAAAAAAAAAACCCCAACCCAAATGGGGTCCCAAAGAGTCAGACAGGACTGAACAACAATAGCAATACTTTTTACTCTCCTCCACATGTCACAGTGACACTGTCCTTGATATTCTTCAAATAAGACATTTCATCTTTTGTCTCCATGACTTTTCTTAAAACACACACACACACACACACACACACACACACACACACACACACACACACACACAAACAGCCTAGCAGTTATATTGTTTCTTGAGTTTTGCAAAATGCTTTACAAATATTCTTTTAAAAATTCAATATTTTTAAAAGTTTTCAGTTCTAATTTTTCTCCCCCCTTTCACCCTTTTGAGAAGGCAAGAAAAACAAAATGAATTAGAAATATGTATACTTGTGCAAAATAAATTTCAGCATTAGTCAAGTTAGAAGAAAAGGAAGAGAAAAAAAAAGAGTTGACGGTAGGGATGCAGATGGGGAGAATATGCTTCAGTCTGCACTGACTGAATCTCTCAGCTTTCTATCTGGAAGAGGGCTGCATGTTTCATGTCTAGCTCTTTGGAATTGTCTTGGTCCTTGTGTGGATCAGAGTTCCTAAGTCTTTCAAAGTTCATTACCAATATAATATTGCTAATTGTATTGATTGTTCTCCTGATTCGGCTCATTTTACTCTGCATTTATCCGTATAAATTATCCCAAATTTTTCGGGAACCATTTCTTTCACCGTTTTTTACAGAACAATAGTATCTCATCAAAATCATACACCACAACTTGTTTAGCCATTCTGCATTTGATGGACATCCCCTCAGTTTTCAATTTTTTACCAACACAAAATAGCTGCAGAGTGTCCATCTGTTTTCACTGATAGCCCAATATGCTTGGAATTCTCTCCCTCCTTATCTCTATCTCCCAACTTCCTAGGCTCCAATTAGTTTCTTTCTTTCTTTTTTTCTAGGTCTAAGCAGTTGTTTGCATAATCTCTCTCTCTCTCTCTCTCTCTCTCTCTCTCTCTCTCTCTCTCTCTCTCTCTCTCTCTCTCTCTCTCTCTCTTCTCTCTCTTAATAGTTTTTATTTACTAGATATATGCATGGGTAATTTTACAACATTGACAATTGCTAAACCTTTTGTTCTAATTTTAAAGTATAAATTAAATACAATATATGTATACATATCCAAGCAGTTGTTTGCTGTGCCAAAAGAATCAAACTTTGAAACAGTGTACAATTAGCCTGTGAAGGAAATAAAAAATGCTGGCAGACAAAAACAGGGGACTGGGAATTCTATGTTGTGGTCCACACTCATCTCCCAGAGTTCTTTCGCTGGGTGTAGCTGGTTCAGTTCATTACTGCTCTATTGGAACTGATTTGGTTCATCTCATTGTTGAAGAGGCCACATCCATCAGAATTGATCTTCATACAGTATTGTTGTTGCCGTGTACAATGTTCTCTCTTGGTTCTGCTCATTTCACTCAGCATCAGTTCATGTAAGTCTCTCCAGGCCTTTCTGAAATCATCCTGCTGGTCATTTCTTACAGAACAATAATATTCCATAATATTCATATACCACAACTTATTCAGTCATTCTCCAATTGATGGGCATCCACGTAGTTTCCAGTTTCTGGCCACCACAAAGAGAGCTGCCACAAACATTCTTGCACATACAGGTCCCTTTCCCTTTAAGATCTCTTTGGGATATAAGCCCAGTAATAGCACTGCTGGATCAAAGGGTGTTCACAGTTTGATAGTCCTTTGAGCATAGTTCCAGATTGCTCTCCAGAATGGCTGGATGTATTCACAATTCCACCAATAATGTATCAGTGTCCCAGTTTTCCCACATCCCCTCCAATATTCTGCATTATCTTTCCCTATTATTCTAGCCAATTTGACTGGTGTGTAGTGGTATCTCAGAGTTGTCTTAATTTGCATTTCTCTGATTAATAATGACTTGGGCTCCCATTAGTTTCAATAAAATTTCCATACTTCTAGAAATCTTTCCAGAATTCCCCTTAAAGCCAGAATCTTTCTTCATTTGCTTATCTCCAATTCATCCAGTCTATATCTAGTTCACATCTGGTAATTTGAATGTTATCAGTTTTTACCTTCCAGCATTAGTAGAATGCCTGGCACATAGTAGGAACTTAATGAATGCTGTTGACTTGACTTGACTTAATTCAGGCAAATCCTGAATTCTTTTGCCAGAAGGAGGAAATTAAAGTGTCCCTAGCTCCAAGCATATTCGGTGCTTTATTAAGAAATAGTTCAACTACTCCAACCCTGTTCTGCCTGGGAGGCCCTTGAAGTACTGCATAACCCCTTTTGTCTGGGCATATGTTTTGCCTACCTTCACTTTCTTGCTTCTTGGTGCCAATGGAAATCAGGTGCTAGTAGGGAGATCAACCCCTCCACTTCATACAACTTTTAAAGTCAAGGTACAGAAATCCAAGCTCACTCCTCAGACCCCTTCCTCTTAACCAGCTGCCAATATAGTCACCTGAAAAAAAAATGTTGGATTTGGAGATCCAGTGACCAGCTCTACTACTTCTTGTCCTTGTGACCTTGAACAAGAAAGACACTTAACCTCCTTGAGAGTCCCTTTCTTTTCCCATAGAATGGGATGCCCTATAAGGTCCCTTTCAATGCCAATATCTGGTCCCTTTCTATTCTGTTTCTCTTTTAAATGTCTGATCTTGGATGGGCCATAGTGGCCTGTACCTCTAAAGTTACTTTCAGCTTCTTGCCTAGCATTTTGCCCCCTTTGACAAATCTCTGTGGGTTCCCTCTGACAGAATCATTTGTGCTTACATGAGCCCTCAAAACTGAGTATGAACTGTGGAAGTGCCTCTGAGATGAATATATGTTTTCTCCTGGAATCCTTAGTTCCTTCTAAGTTACCTTCCTGGTAAGTTACCAGGCAGATGCATTCAACATATAGTAAGCCTGTTTGCCCATCAGGAGCCCTCAGTGAGTCAAAGTCTTGCTCACTCCCAGACACCTTTGTTGGTATTTGCTAGCTGACCTTCCTGAGCTGTTCCCCTCAAACAGGCCCAAACCAGCCATGCAGTCAACTGTTCCTGAAAAACACTATGTTTCTCTCTATCCACCTGTTTCTGAGAAAGATTGTCCATTCTTTTTCCCAACCCCTCTTGGAACCTCCCCTTTGTGGTTTTCAAGCACAAATCTCCCCTGGGGTGGGGGGTGGGGCACCTCCACACTGATGTCTGATTTTCCAACTAATGAAACTTTTCTGCTTTCCATCCAGCTTGGAGTCCCCTGCATTTTGAATGCTGAGTTTCACTGAGTTGACATTCAATTGTTTTGACAAATTTTATGAGGCTTTCTGTCCCATCCTGAATACAAACCCTGGGAAGATAACAGACTTACTCTTGTTACCATCAGGACAATAAATCTATGCCTCAGTGTCCCCTAGCAAGGAGTCACTAAGTGCTGCTACCTGTCTCTGACCTTTACTGGATGATCTCTCACCTTCTCATACTGGAATGTGTTTTGACTTGGGGATCTGCTTTGATCTGGGGAAGGCTCTGTTCTTGGACTAAGTGTGAAGACATCTTTAGATGAAGCAGGAATAGAGCAGAGAGAGAGAGTCATAGACATAGCCAGCTAGCATATATAGTCCTTGAAGAATGATGAAGTACTTTATGTGTATTATCTCATTTGTTCTTCACAGCAAGCCTCCGAGGGAGGACTATAATTATTCCCACTTTATAGATGGGAAAATAAAGGTTAGGATTAAGTGACCTATCCAGAGTCCTAAAGCAGATCTTCCTGATTCCAAGCTGACATTCTGTCCACTATACAACCCAGATGCTCCCATGAGCCCCAATGTGAACAAGCTAATCTGAACTTTGCCTTTCATTGCCACTATATATTATGCAGTCTGTCCAGATTTTGGGGAAAGGTGTCCACTTATACCTCCCCTCCCATGCTCCCCCCAACTTAGTCCTTTACAAGAAGGCTTCTACCTGGGGTAGTATTGATGGTATTGAAAGAGTTAAGGAAGGTGGAGACAGGGAAAGAGAGACTATTTGCAATTATTAGAGAGTTAAATTGGTAATATATAAATAATATCTAATATGGTATTTTATTTATTCATAATTTTTCTTTTTTGGAAACAAGGCTTTGGTCTAGAACCAGATTCTTTTCTCTGCTACACTTTTGGCTTTTGGACCCTGGGACTTTGAAGCTTGGGATATCCTCTATCTCTGACATTAGGGTCAGAGTCCCTGGGATCCCTGAGGATGAAAGTATTGGATTTTCTGGTCCATTTCCATTTCTGACATATCAGGACAAATACCAGGAAGTTCAGAACCACTAAGCCTGGGGAGCTCTGTTCAAGCACTGTGGTACAATGCTGATATTCACCACAGTGTACACTTGTGCTCCTTCAAGGTTCCCTGTTCTGGAGCTTTCTGTCCTTTCTGGGGCTTCCTCAGGGCAGCTGTCCCCCTTTTCCATCTCTTGACACAGAGTCTTGCAGATTACACATGTCCTATGTGGCTGCAACATTATTCGCTTTTCTAAAGAGGTCTCCCTTTCCTGAAATTAGTTGCCTTTTGAATGTCTTTTTTTTTCTTAGTTCAGTTCTACAGTGGAAAATGTCATTTATTCTTGTTTCTCATTGGATTTCTTGGCCATCATTGTATCTCGACCTTCCTCAAGCTTTGGCTAGAGGTAGGTATGGGGGAATTGGTGATCTTGTTGCCCTTTCATGCAGGCAGTTTGGCCTTTAGTTTGTATATAATTACATGTGTACATTCTGCCTTTCCCAATAGAATGTAAAATCCCAAAGTTGGAACTTTTTTCATTGTTTGTATTTATATTCCCCAAGTCCTAGTACACAATTAGCTCTTAATAAATGTTCATTGATTGATCTATTAATTGATTGGAATTGAACATAAAATTCCAGTTAGAACAGCAGAAAATGGATATATCACCTTCCTATTCTCTATATAGACATCGCTATTTGTAACCTAAGAATGACTATTAAAATTCTACTCTAATGCCTCCTTGAGCTGTGGAAGTAATCCTGGCTTCTTGAAGGTTGTGCTCTCAGGCTGCAAGTTCTGGCTCTAGATCAAAGCTGGAAAGTCTTGAGTATATCTGTGGTCTGAGGGCCAGTTTAGCTAAGTTCTGGAAGGTTGTCCATTTTGGCCATAGAATCAAAAATTTTAGCTATATATAAAGGTAGGGGTGTCTACACCAAAATAATTTCAAATTCTTAAAGCATTGAAGTAGAAGGGCCAGACTAGTGTGAGTATTATTTCACATGGCTGCTCCAAGTAGAGCTTCCAAGTCCATTAGGAACTTTCAGATCTTCAGACAAACTATTGTTTAGCTATGACTTCTCCATATTGTTACCTGAACTTTGCAACCCAAGTTCAGGATATAAAACAATATGTTGTTCCTGTTGTTCAGTTGTTTTAATTGTATCTGACTCTTCATAACCCTATTTGGGGTTTTCTTGGCAAAGATACTGGAGTAGTTTGTCATTTCATTCTCCAGTTCATTTTGCAGATGAGGAAACTGGGGCAAACAGAGTATTTGCCCAGAGTCATACAGCTAGTAAGTTTCTGAGGTCACATTTAATAATTCAGGTCTTCTAGACTCCAGATCCAGAGCTCTACCCACTTTGTCACCTGGCTGCCTTCCAAAAATATTGCCTATTATATATTTCTTCATAGATTCATTCAGTTGTGCTTAGCTTGGATTTTGACTGTGATCCAATGATTTATATCATCTAAAACCTGACAATAAGGAAAGCCTCTTGGGCTGGTTGGGGAAGGGTGGACATAGAGAATGTGTTTGGCTTTCCCCCTTGCTTTCTGTGTGATCTTGAGGGACTTCTTTCTCCTGTTTGGGGAAAGCTCTGTTCTCTCACTTCCTCGGTTGAGGAAATTCTCTTAGGAGTGCACCTCCTGGTGCAAAAAACAGATAGAGACAGCAAATGATAAGCTGGACCCAGAATCAGGAAGATCTGAATTCAAATCCTCCGTCAGATACCGTCCACCATCATGACCCTGGAGAAAATCTATATGGACAGTGAGGATAAATAGTAGCTCCTACCAAACAGGATTGTTGGAAGAATTCAATGATATATTTGTTAAGAACTTAGCACAGTGCCTGGCACATAGTAGGTGTAATAAAAGCACTTTGCACATCTTAAATCCCCAAATAAATGTTATATACAAATTATTCTGATGATTCTGATTGGGAAGTCATGTTTCTAGAACAAACAGCTTAAATATCTCCAAGAGTTTTTACAGGAAATCCACTAATGGAAGAAGAGGAAGTCGAGGAAAAATCTAGATCATTGTAGTCTGAAGTTATTGCAGAACTAGGGGAAGCCAATCGTTCTGAGAGAAGTCAATAGCAATCTCTAATAGTCACCAGCTAACCTGCCAAGGAGCCAGCATACCCAAGGACAAGTTTCTTTACTACCTTTCTGTGAGTCAGCTGATGAATCCCTCTCTTCCTGTGCTGAGGAGACAGAATGGTTAACTGGAAGTCAACTCACACTAGCAGGAGACGGGAAGTCGGCAGCCATTTGGGAATAGGTGCCAAGAGCATCTGATACCAGATGGAATTCCTTGGGGTTTTTGTTGTTTAGGCGTTTATCAGTTGTGTTCAATTCTTTGTGACCCATTTTAGGATTTTCTTGGTAAAATTAGAGAGTGGTTTTCCATTTCCTTCCCCAGCTCATTTTATAGGTGAGAAAACTGAGGCAAACAGGGCAACAATGCTAGGAACTGGGGCTGGCTTTGAAGTCTGGCAGGGGAGTCACCAGCATTCTGATCATACATCCACCTCCTTCTCACTCTCATCCCGCTCTCACTTCCCCAGCTATTAACCAAATTTTGTTTCCTTTTCCTCAAAATCTTTTAAATTCTTCCGGAAGGGCATCTAAGTGGTGCAGTGGATAGAGCACCAGCCCTGAAATCAGGAGGACCTGAGTTCAAATCTGGTCTCAGACACTTAGTGCTTCCTAACTGTGGAACCCTGGGCAAGTCACTTAACCCCAATTACCTCAGCAAAAATAAACAAACAAACAAATAAATAAATAAATTCTTCCCCAAACCCCTAATTGAGGTTAAGTGTTTTGTCCAGGATCACACAGTGAGCAAATGTCTAAGATCTGATTTGAATTCAAGTCCTCCTGTTTCCAGGGCTGGTGCTCTATCCATGCCATGTAGGTGCCCTAAATTCCTCCCCTTTTTGCTACTTCCACCGCTACCACCACCTTATTGCCTCTAGCCTGCCCATTAGTCTCTGTCATTCCAGATCCCCCTCCCGGCTCCATCCTCCAAACAAGGAAAAAGATATTCCTAAAGCATAGTTCTAATCATGTCACTCCTTGGTTCAAAACATTTCCATGGCTATGATTGCCTTGAAGAAAAAAAATACCCTGAAGCCCCCCAAGTCCAAATCTATTTGTCTTTTAAAGCATTTCACAATCTAGTTCCAACCTAGTTATACTTGACTCCTCCTTACCCACTCCACGTTTCAGTCAAACCTGTCTCTGTGGTTCAGCATCTCCTACCTTGTCACCTTGGCACGAGTTGTGCTCCATACCTGTAATGCTCTCCCTCCTAGCCCCTGCTTCTTACAATCCCTTTGCTCTCTTTCAGCCTCAGATGCCACTTCCTTTATGAGGTCTTTTCTGATTCCCTCTTCAGCCCCATCATTGTTATTATTTTCTACAGATCTTGCATTTACTCATCTGTGAACATGTAGATTATAAACTCCTTGAGGGCAGGAATTGTGTCTTGCTTGTATTTGTATCTTCCACAAAGGATGGAATAGGTGCTTGATAAGTACTCTATGATTTGGACATTATCATTAAACCCTAGCGGGTTAGCTTTAAAGGTATGTTTCTATTACTGAACTAATGTCCTGGGGCTCAACTTTCCCACTGCCCTGTTTCCCCCAGATTATGGGAATTCCATGACAGAAAGGACAAAAAAATAGCTTGTTAACTGTGAAGTGGGCAGTTAGACGGCACCATAGTATAGAATGCCATCTTCCTGAGTTCAAATCTGCCATCAGTCTCTTATTGGCTATGGTCAAACTATGGGCAAATCATTTTACCCTGTTTACCTCAGTTTCCCCATCTGTAAATTGAGTTGGAGAAGGTAATGGCAAAGCACTCCAGTATCTTTGCCAAGACAACCCTGAATAGGGTCACAATGACTGAACAACAACAAAATGTGAAGTGGTCATTATTGATATCTTAGATTCAGAGGTCTTCTTGTCAGATCTCCTTGTTTTCCTCTGAGAGGCCCAGGGAGGTTAGCTACCTTATCCAGCAGCCCATGGGAAGTAAAAAGCAGCTCAGGATTTGGGCCCATGTCTTCTCATCCTTCCAGGGCCTCTCATTCCAGAGAGATACTCATCTGTGAACCCATCTGCAATTGGGCACCTTGAGTCCAGAGCCATTCCCAACAAGGACATCAGACACCAGAGAGAAAGCCTCAGACCTTTTTTTGTAGTTTTTTGCTAATATCGATTCTGATATGCTCCAAGTTCTATTTTCTTCTGTCCCTCCCTCCCCTATTCAATGCTTTCCCCAATGCCTGTTTAACCTGAATGTCTCTCTAATTATCTCTGGGGCTGGTGACTAATCGCCTCCAAATAGGTTACAGGGACAAAGGCCCTTTCTTCTGGGTCCTTTGAAGGTCCTGCTGGGGGTGAAGAGGAGATTTTATGTCCACTTCCTTCCCCAGCTCTTGCTTGGTAAAAAATTGGCAGCAGGCCAGGGCCATAGAAAGGCAACAAGTATAGTGACTTGGCCCAATTTTTCCCTAGAAAATTAGTTCATTAGGAGCATCTAATCTCCATTACTCTAGAGACTCTAGAACTAGAGGAGATATCCTCCAGACCTCAGCCAGTCACTCAATAACTGGGGCCTCAGTTTCCCTAACAGGAGGTTGGACTAGGTGACTTTGAAAGTCCTTTCCATCTTGAAACCCTTTATTTTATAAAGGAACTCAGAGACGTGAGAGTGTCAGACTTAGTAAGCAGAGGCCCTCTAACTCTTCTGATTCCCTCATCCCATCATGCCAGGCTCTCTTTTCAAGTGCTAGAGGTAAAAGGTGTCCTCTTGTAAACTTTCCAAATTGTGTCATCTTATTATTATAGGCGAAGACTTGAAGGGAAGATTGTTTATTTGGGGTGATACTGGGGGTGTGATTAGGTACATCTTATAATTTTTCCATTTTTAAAAACCAATTATAATCCATCTCATCATTTTACCTTCTCGAATTCACATGGGTTCTAGCTGACAGAGCGCTTTTCAGTTTGCAAGCAGGTGTTCTTCCATTCTTTTTCAATGACAAAAAGTAGCCAAGGTATGTGTGCATGTGAGAATCAAGTAAATGTTGCCATTTATGTACATCATTTCATCTGAGCTTCAGAGCAATTCTAAGAAGCAAGTGCTGCAGGTAATGATGAGAACTTGTCTTTTCCAGTGTCGATTGTTCTAAGACCACTTTTTGGCCAACTTTAGGCTCTCCCCACTCTATTTCATATTTACCACTCACCTCTTCATTTTGTCTGAAACCTCTTCTCCTAAATAAATCTACCTTCTCCCAAAGAGAACAGTCATTGTGAATTCTTCACGGCGCCAAAACCCAACATTTGTTGCTAATTGCTAAATATCGATACATCCGTATCATTGCTCCATTTTATAGTAAGGAAGACTGAGATGCAGAAAGGTAATTACACACCTAATAAATAATTCAAGTCTTCCTGATTCCAGGTGCAACACTATACATTATGGTGTCTAGGGAAGGACAAAACAATCTAGTAACTAAGTTCTGGGCTGATATGCCATCAAAGGTGTGTGCTGGATGGAGCCAGCCCATGCTGCCTCACCAAAACTGGTCGTTAAATTGTCAATGTGAGGATTTACACCTTGGAGTGGCCTTTACAAAGCAGGGATTGGTTTGTTGAGAAGAAACTTAGTGACTCTGATTAAACTTAAAAGGGTGTTGTTGTTTTTTTTTTTTTCCCCTCCCGGCCCAGGCTGGTTTTTAAACATTTACTGGCACACAGCTGGTTCGGGCCATCAGTTGGGCAATGTCTAAGGAGGTGCAGGCATCTGTGTTAGCTCCTGAATGTCTCAGCTGGAGACATTCAGCATGGGGAATTGTCCAGGATTCTGGGTTTGAAATCCGCTTCAAACATCGGAAGGCTATATCTTGTGGGGCAGGGGTTTGTTTTATTCTGCTGGGGTGAGGGGCAGAGGCAGGAACACTATGAGGGGAGAGGGGAACACAGAGAGGTTTGACCCCAGGAAAAGCTTCCTCCCAGAAATAGCCAATTTACACTGGGAGGTGGTAGTTCCCAAGCAGAGCATGGTCATTTGTTCAGTATAACCATCAATAAACAAGTTTTTAAATTAATAATACTAAATTAATTTTATTAATAACACTAAATTAATAATAATAAAATGAGCTTTTATTAATCACTAGTATATGTCAGGCACTGTGCTAAAAGATAGAGATACAAAGAAAGGCAAAAGACTATCCCTTCTCTCAAGTTCACAATCTAATGTTACAGTAGGGATTCTTTTCCTATGTGGGTGAAACTTAAGTTCCCTTTCAATCCCCAAATTCTGTGATTTGGTGACATCCTGACTACTCCCTCCCTCTCTATCTCTACTGTATAATTTTGTACAAGTCACTCTCCCAGTCTGGGCCTCAGTTTCCACATCTGTGAAATGAGGGCTTGAACTAAAAAACCTGTAAGATCTCTTCTCGTTCTAAGTTGATGATCTTATCATTCTTTCCCATGACCTGCCCAAGCACTCCAGCTCTTCCTTCCCAGCAAGAAAGTCGGCTTCCCACCCTGACAGCCTGAAGATGAAGCCTGAGAGAAACAGCCAGCCTAGGGATGTTTGGTGGAGAAAGAAATGAGCTCAAGAGGCAGGTTGTCATATGACCTCTAAAGTCCTACTTTCCTCTCTGGTGCTGGGGCTGAAGTCAGCATTGTCGAAATGGGAAAAGAGGGTAAGAGAACAGAGGGCAGGAGAGGAGAAAGAGACATAGAGGCAGAAAAAGGGAGGGAGAGAATGATGGGACAGAGAGAAGAAAAAGAAGAGAGACAGGAAGGACAAAGAGATGTGAAAGGAGAGGAAGAGAGAAGGGAATGAAGACAGAAAGGAGACAGAGGGACAAAGAAAAAGACAGAGATAGAGACAAAGAGCGAACAGACAGAGATGAAAAGAAAGTATATATAGAGAGAAACAGAGAAAAAGAAAGACAGGCAGAGACAAAGAGAGAACAGAGTCAGAGAGAGACAGAAAGAAAAACAAAGACAAAGAAAGAGAACAGAGAGAGATAAAAAGAGACGGAAAGACAGAGAGACAAACAGACAAGAGACAAAGAGAAATAGAGGGGAAAAAAGAGAAATAGAGAAAAAGAGATGAGAGGGCAAAGAAAGGAAAAATAGAGAAGAAGAGAGGAGAGAGAAGTGAGAGGAAGACAGAAATGAAAGAGGGAGGGAGAGATTCTGTGAAGATTATAGATGGGTTTTTCATCCCACATGGAAAAAAATTTAGTTATTTATTATGGTCAACCAGAAATGTTCCTGGGCGCCGACCTGGTGGACAGGAAACTTGGCCCTGTCACTAACTTCTTGAAAGAATTTGGGCAAGCCCCTTCCCACTTGGTGACTGACTATCCTCATCTAGAAAATGATGTCATTAAACATGATGAGATCCAGGATCCCCAGCTCAGAGGTCTGGGTTCGATGGGCTAAGACCCTGTCTAACTGGCAACCCCCCCAGGTGCCCTCAGCTAGGATATTCGGAGCTCCAGGGTCTCCCAGCTCCATCTTCTCTTAGGACAGGCACTAGAGGGAGCTGGTGGTTACGGAAACCTGGGGATTTCAGGGAACTTTCCCCATCCCCAGACTCTGAGCCGGGCCCATGTGTGGGCCAACTCCAGACCTCAGCCAGAGTCCAGCCATTCCCCTGGTTCTGGGGCTACTGGCTCAGGGTGGGTCTTGTGCTTCTTGCTTGTTTACTAACAGGATATCCTGGGTGAGCGGGGAGGGGGAAGGGAGGGATTCAGCTTGGGTTTTTGGTTGCATCATTCTGGTTAGTTGCACAACTTCTAGGCTGGGAAAAATCCCACTTCTCTCTTTTTTTTTTTTTTCCCCAGTTGGGAGGAGAGGAGAGAAGACTGCAAGAATGGAAGTGTGTGTGTGTGTGTGTGTGTGTGTGTGTGTGTGTGTGCGCGCGCGTGTGTGCACACACGCTGTGGGGAGAGGGGGCTGAGATTTATCCCAATCCTTCATGACTCAGAAAACTTCTGGAAAACCAGAGCATCTTTCAAGCTGATAAAAACCTTATAAACCAAAGTGAACTTTGTAAGCTAGAAAGTGGTCTGCTTTGGTGCCTTTCCTAAAGTGCAGAGTGCTTTGTGAACAGTCACAAATAGAGTTTTTTTCTAAGAAGGAGAATTCTAGGCTTATTGGAAGGACATTTATGATGGGAGGTCAGATCAAAGCTCTCCAGAAATGTAGGCTCGAGGGTTAACAAGGAACAACCTTCTTTGTGCTACATTTCCCTGGAGGTGCTAGCCCACTGCCTCTCTGGACTTCCTCGGCCATTCCAGAGCCTTATGATGAGCTGAAACCAAAGATTTCTCCCACAAATCATATGAGGAGGAGCCATATTGGAGCATCTCATGTTGGAGGTCTCAGAATTAGTGATACATTTCCAGTGCTGGGTCAGGACACTGCTCAGGAGGTGTAGATTTGGGAGAAGACAGAAGGAAAAGGAGCAATTAGCACCAGGAGAAACCTCAAGTTCGGTCAGGAAAAGAAGAACCAAGAAAAAGGATAGGAAGGTGTTTTGCAGCTCCTGGCCTTACAGCTTCTGGGGATCCCAAGTTGCCAGAAGTTTCTAGGCCCTTTATCAAGATGAGCCTCACCTGGCCCTAGGTGCTGGGAGTCAGGGTTTGGAATTCCCTGAGTTTAGGTGGAACAGTCTCTCCCCTCTCTCAGAGCCAAAGCTTCTTCCTCTGGACAACCCAGGTCTCAAAGTTTCAGCCAGAAAACTGGGCCAGACACTTTATTAGCTATGTCTGAATGACTCAATTCAGTAAGCACTTAATTAACTATGTGTGAGATACTGAGCTAAACATCTCCTTTCTAGATCTGTTTTATCACCTGTAAAATGGGGCTCATGATGGCATTTACATCGTTTACTTTCCCAGGTCAGTGGGATATCAGTGATCTGTAAGGTATAAAGTCCCCAGGGGAATGAGAACTGAAAAAATAAAAATAGTAAGAATAATATTATTGTTCCACCAACAAGATGATTTCATTTTTTAAAAAAATTTATAATTTTTTTGACATTATATATGCATGAGTAATTTTTTTATAACGTTATCCCTTGTATTAATTTTTCCAAATTATCCTCTCCCTCCCTCTACTCCCTCCCCTTGATGACAGGCAATCCCATACATTTTACATGTGTTACAGTATAACCTAGATACAATATATGTGTGTAGATACCATTTTCTCAACAAGATGATTTCAGAAAAGCCTGGAGAGACTTACATAAACTGATGCTAAGTGAAAAGAGCAGAACCAGGAGATCGTTATATATGGCAACAACAAGACTATATGATGATCAGTTCTGATGGACATGGCTCTCTTCAACAATGAGTGACTCAAACCAAGTGCCACTTGTTCAGTGATGAAGAGAGCCATCTACACACAAAGAGAGGACTGTGGAAGCTGAGTGTGGATCATAACATAGCATTCTCACTATTTCTGTTGTTGTTTGCTTGCATTTTGATTTCTTTCCCAGCTTTTTTTTTCTTCTTGATCTGATTTTTTCTTGTGCAGCAAGAGAATGATATAAATATGTATACATATGTTGGATATAACATGTATTTCAACATATTTAACATGTATTAGACTATTTGCCATCTAGGGGAGGGAGTGGGAGAAAGGAGGGAAAAATTGGAACAGAAAGTTTTGCAAGGGTCAATGTTGAAAAATTACCCATGCATATGTTTTGTAAATTAAAAACTTTAATAAAATTTTTTTAAAAAAGAATAATATTGTTGTTATTTCTAGTATTCCCACTCTTGTTCCTCATTTTCCTCCACCCAGCCACAGCCGCAGTCTCGTGACACATGAGCCCCATCCTCCCAGCCAAATTCAGCGTCAACATTTCCGGGCCCCTCACATGTTTCTAAACTCAGAAAACAGGAAGCCTGGTCCCCTTCTCTCTAGTGGGAGCTTCAATCTGTCCTTCCTGATCTTCTTTCCCTGCTTGTTTGCATGGGGATGTGTGTTGGAATAAGTGATGATACATTTGCATATGTCTGTGGGTTTACAGATTAAGTGTGCCCGTGCATATTCTTGGTGTGTGTGTGGTTAGTGAGACTTGGCTACAACTCTTGCTTCTGGCACTTATTAGCTCTGTAAATCTGGACAGTTCTAATAAGTTCCCAGAGCTTCAGATCTTTCTCAAAGACTATAAGTTATGCTTGCTGGTCCTATCAACAAAATCACAGGGACTGGTCATGAGGACATATTGACATGTGTATGCCAGTGTTGGCACTATACAGGGTACAGAATAGCCAGACAGTACTCTAAGGTA
Source organism: Sminthopsis crassicaudata (assembly GCF_048593235.1). Taxonomy (NCBI): domain Eukaryota; kingdom Metazoa; phylum Chordata; class Mammalia; order Dasyuromorphia; family Dasyuridae; genus Sminthopsis; species Sminthopsis crassicaudata. Next base: position 50,611,845 of record NC_133617.1, on the reverse strand, counting down.
CTTTGACATTTCTTGTTCTCTCGAGTCTGGGTGAGATTTGACTGGACAGCATCTGGCCTGCTCAGTCAATGGTCCTTGTCCTCCTGCTTCCTTCCATGACCAGCTGGAGATGAGAAGGAGAGAAGGGTCTAGTTTTCCCCCTGCTTAGCATAGAGGGTCACTAGGTACCTGGTCTTAGGAGGAATAGCAATGCTTGGGTCAGCCCAGGAAGTCTACATATTCTATGGCTATTTCTCCCTCATATTCTAAAGGCCCTTATCAATGTTATGATTTCTTATGCATCTATAACAGGGCCAGACAAAAAGTGAAATAATGCCTGCCCTCCAGGAGCTTACATAAAAACATGCTAACCTGGGAGGGAGGCCATTAGCAGCTTGGGGGATCATGGAGAAAGTGACTAAGTTGGATCTTGAAGACAGACAGAGGTGATGCTGAGAGGCTGAGGGAATGGCTTTTTTTTTTTTAATTAAAGCTTTTTATTTTCAAAACATATGCACAGATAATTTTTCAACATTGACTCTTGCATAGTCTTGTGTTCCAACTTTTCCCCTCCTTCCCCCACCCCCTCCTCTAGATGACAGGTAGTCAATACATGTTAAACATGTTAAAATATATGTTAAATCCAATATATGTAAACATATTTGTACAATTATCAAGCTGCACAGAAAAATCAAATCAAAAAGGAAGAAAATGAGCAAGAAATTAAAATGCAAGCTAACAACAAAGAATGAGAATGTTATGTTGTGATTTACCCTCAGTTCCCATAGTTCTCTCTCTGAGTGCAGATGGCTCTCTTCATCACAAGATTATTGGAACTGATTTGAATTACCTCATGGTTGAAAAGAATCATGCCCATCAGAATTGATCATCACATAATCTTCTTGTTGCCGTGTACAATGTTCTCTTGGATCTATTCCCTTCACTTGGGATCAGTTTATGTAAATCTCTCCAGGCCTTTCTGAAATTATCCTGCTGATTGTTTCTTACAGAACAATAATCCACAACATTCATATACCACAATTTATTCCTCCACTCTCCAATTGATGGGTATCCACTCAGTTTCCAGTTTCTGGCCACTACAAAGAGGGCTGCCACAAACATTCTTGGACATACAGGTCCCTTTCTCTCCTTTAAGATCTCTTTGGGATACAGACTTAGTAGTGAGACTGATGGATCAAAGATGTGTGCACAGTTTGATGACTCTTTGAGCACAGTGCTGAGGGTACTGCTCTCCAGATTTCTAGAGCAGCCTAGCTTCTCCTCTCCTTGTCCAAGTTAAGCCCAAGGGAGCCTAAGTTGCTAGCTCCCATCAGTTTCTGACCAGAAACTTTTTCTTCCTCTATAATGGTCCCCCTTCCTGCTGATACTAGAAGGAGACTTGATCTTTTTCTTTGGCCTCAGGTCTGCTGAATTTTCCCAGAGGAGACAGTATCTTCCTTAGAGAAGAGGTTTGCTGCACGCCTTCTAAAGAAGGTAGCTATACATTTTTGCTCAATGTCACCTCATTCCTGTACTTGACTGGGGATGTAAGAAAGACAAGGATGCTAAAACCTGAGGTCCTGCCCCCAGAAAACTCACAGTCTAGCAAAGGATAAGGGAACCCCAGGAGTACAATGTGAACAGGGTGAGATAAGGGCCATGGGGGTGGTAGGATTTAGGAAGTGCAAAGAATGAAATAACACTTCCAATGGGTTGTTGGGTTGGAAGAAGGAAGAGATAAAGAGAAGCTTTCTGGAGAAAATGTTAAACTAGAAGGTCAAAGGGCATTGAGGTGGGGGGGCACTTGGAGATGGAGAGCATCCCAGGCCTGGAATCCAGAGGTGAGAAAATGCAGATTATACAGGGAGTGCTGAGCACTCTGGCCTAGTTGGAGCATATCAGGGGAGATAAAACTGGGGAGGCCTGAATTGCAGAGCCTCTCTTGGAAGTCTTGGGGAGCTATGGAAAGAGTCTGAATAGGGGAGCAGTGTGACTGGAATTGGCTTTTAGGAAAATGATTCTTGCAGCCCGTGTGGGACTAATGGAGAAAGAGAGGCTGGAATAGGAAGAGGATGGCCCAGTTTTCACGAGGTGGATGGCAGAGGGATGGGCCCAAGAAAGCCAGTTGGGAGCTGACTTGGGATATGGAGTGGAGGGAGGAATTAAAGACATAATTGTAGTCACTCTCAAGACACTTTACAAATAGTATTCCATTTGCTCTTCACTGGTACGCTGTCAAGTAGATGCTGTTATTATCATTCCCATTTTACAGATGAGGAAATGGAAGCTGAGAGAGTTTATGTTGCCTGGCTAGGGTCAGCTAGTTAGAGCACTGGAGAGTAGATATTATTATTTATCATGCCCATTTTATAGATGAAGAAATAAAGAAAACGTTTATGTTGCTTATCTAGGGTCACTCAGCAGGATCTGAACTTCCAAACTCCAGGCCCAATGCTCCATCTACTAAGACTCCAGCATGCTGTCCAGTGCCCTCTGAGGTCCCTTAGCTTAGCTCAGGGAATTTATAAATTGTTTTTCCTGTTCTCTTCCTTCCTTTCTAGGAAAGGATGGGAAGTACCCTGAGCCTGGGGTCTGGAGATATGGGTCCTGACCCTGCCTTGGGCTCACTGTGCTTTTAACATTCTTCTGCTTTATGGGCCTCAGTTTTTTCATCTGCAAAAGGGCCCTCTCAGCTGTGACAGTCTGTGTTCTAAGGACTCTCTCAGCTCTGAAACTGTTTCCCTCCTACGTGTGACTCTTGTGCTTTAAAGGCCTCCCAGCTGTGTCATTCTGGGTTCTAAGGGTGGTTCCAGTGTAAGCCCAAGTCATACCTGCTTCCCATACACCGGCTCTGACACTCAATGCTAAGGGCCCTCACAGTGATGACATTCTAAGGCTCCCCCAAACTTTGATATTCTGTGTTTTAAAGGTCCTTCTAGTGTGCTTCCTGACTGTCTCTGGTTTCCAGCCCCTCCTCCCCAGGTATTACATCAGCTCTAACACTAAAGACTCCCCTCTCTTTTCTTCCCTTCCTCCTCCCTCAGTTCTGATGTTCTGTGATTTAGGAAGAGCCAATCACAAGTCACCGTGAGAGAGGCCAGATTGCTGTGGATCTCTCAAAGCTTTGTTGCTTGGGTCAGAGAAGTGGCCACAGGCTCCAAACTATTTATATGATAAAGGAATGAGTCAGTTCTGACTAAGACTATTTTCTTCTCATTTTTTTTTCTTTTGACTGAGACTAGAGATTAGTTCATGAGGGGAAGCTTAAAGGGCAGAGGAGGACAGGGTGCTAACATTAATGGCATCTCCCCTTTCTCTAGGGATTTACAATGTCCATGGTGTTTTCCCTGTCTTTGAATTCCCTCCTTCTTCATCTCCAGAATTCCCTTATAACTCTAGTTTACCTTCTAAATTAGGTCTCCTCAGATGTCCTAATAACTTCCTGTCTCCCCCTCCCCCATTGTTGTTATTCAGTTGTATCCAACTTTTATGTGACCCCTTTGGGAGTTTCTTGGCAAAGATACTGAAGTAATTTTGCCTTTTCCTTATCCATTATGTCTCCATTTTACAGATGAGGAAACTGAGGGAAATAGGGATTAAGTGCCTTGACTTGGGTCACACAGCTAGTAAGCGTTAAGTATCTGAGATCAGATTTTCAAGTCCTCCTGACTCCAGGGCCAGTACTGTGCCATCTAACTGCTCCTCACTAAAGGGTAAAATGACCTGAAAAGTCAAGAAATGTCAGAGACAAGATCCAGGTCTTTTGTCCCTGAAGGCACTGACACTTCACTCTGTCTTAGTTTTCTCAGTGACTCTGTGTTATCAGAGAAAATATATACTCATGGCAATTTATGGACAGCTGGATGGTGTCCTTGTGCTCAGAGACCTGGAGTCAGGAAGTCTCACGTTCAGGAATTCAAATTCAGCCTGACATTTTTTAGGTGTGTAATCCCAGTCACGTTGCTTCATCCTTTGCCTCAGTTTCCTTATCTGTAAAATGAGTTTGAGAAGGAAATGGAAAACGCTGCAGTTTCTTTGCCATGAAAACCCCAAATTGGCTCAGGAAGAGTTGGACATGACTGAAATGACTGAACAGCAACAAAATGTGAGTTTAAACAAAATAAATGCAAGATAATTTGGAGGAGGGAGGTGCTAATAGCTGAGATGGGAATGATTAGGAAAAGTCATAGGTAGAATGTTATTAGAAGTAAGCTTTTCAATTCAGTTTTAATGGGAAGAGTTCAGATAGGAACACATCCTAAGTGTGGGGGACTGTCTGGGCAAAGGTGAAGAAAAAGGAGATGAAAGGCACCTTAAAAGAACAACAAAGAGTTGGGTTTGTTTAGCAATAGGGCATGTGAAAAGGGCTGGAAAGTCAGATTGGAGTCAGGATGTGAAGGACTTGAAATGCTGAGACACTTTATCCTATAGGGGAGTTACTAGAATTTCTTAAGCAGGAAAGTAACGTGGCTCATTCTATACTTCAAAAATATTACTTTGGCAGTTACTACGATAGGGAGACTAATTAGGAGGCTGTTTGAAAGGGCCAGACAAGCCGCAATGTGGCCCAAACGAAGTTTATAGCTGTGTGATTGGAAAGTCAGAAACAGATAGGAGAGATCTGAAGTTAGCATTGTAAGGCAGCTCAGTGGATAGAGGACTCACCAGCTTCACATGCTGTGGGATTCTGGGCAAGTCACTTTACCTCTGCCTGCCTCAGTTTCTTCAATTGTAAAACTGAGCTAATGATAGCACCTGCCTCTGTTTGTAGTGAGAATCAATCAAATGAGCTATTTGGGAAGTGCCTAGTATACAGCTGGCCCTAAATAAATGCTTATTCCCTTCCCCATTTACAAGACTTTGTAAGGAAGGAAACTGAATCTGAGGTTCCAAGTTTGGATAATTAAGAAGGATGTGGTTTTTCTAGGGAAATAGAAGATTGGAGGAAGGGAAGGTGGAGTGAGGGCATCCAGGGGCAGGATTTTTATTTCCAGTCCCCAGGTTTCTTTTTTTTACCCCCAAGAAAAACCCCTACCAATAGAGACCGACTGCTTCTGCCTGGGGCTCTAGGAAATTAAAATGATTTAAAGATTCCTGCTGCCTGGAAGGCTTGGTTGGAGAGGAGGTCGGCTTCTAAGGTTAATTTCCTACCCATTACACGACCCCATTCTGCCTCTCTAGGGTATAGCTACTATTTATACATGACTGCTACTTTGTAAAGAATCCCATGTCCTGAAGTTTGGGATCTAAGGCTCCTCACTACTCAGTTTCCGGATGTTTTTATAACTAAAGTCTGGGAACACAGAGCTGTTTACTAAGTATCAATTGTTCATTGAGCTGAATTCTCAGGGCTCTGCAAAGGGTGATGAGACCTTTGGACTAATTTGTAGCTCCCAGGTGGGACTGGGGAGGGGATCCTTCCCCTAAAACTGTGGGTATTCTGAGAGAAAAGGCGAGATTCCTCCTCCAGAGCCCCCAGAAGTTCCTCTCATTGTGATGGTGGATGGCTCTGGATACTCACCAGAGATCCTGGGATAAGGACCCGGCAGGCTGCGGGCCTCTGGTTCTGTCTCTCTAAGTTTCTGCTACTGCCTCTGCCTCTGCTTATGTCTGGCCCTGGCCCTGCTCCTGTGCCTTTGTAGTAGCCGGGCTCCCGGGCCTGCTGGGAGCTGGGCTGGGGTCAGGCTGGGAGCGCTCCTCAATGGAGGGGTTTGTTTTCCCCGGCTGGGTGCTAGCGGCCCGCCTGGGCCAGGGTTCAGGAATCCACAGATGGGCCGGCCTCTGTCTGCTTTCCCAGCTGATTCCCTTCCCAGCACATTCTGTCCCGAGCCAGCCCAGCTTTGGACCGCCAATACACAGCATCCCTATTAAGCCGTCCTAATGTCAGCGGGGCACTGCCTGGCCGTGCCGGCCAGCTGGGGAGCCGCCCGCCGCCCGCCAACCTTTCCATCCGGCGGAGGGATCGAGTTTCAAACAGCAGGTGTAGCTTGGAGCCCCTGCCTCAGCACCCTGCCCCGCCATCAGCCCAAAGCCCCAGGAGGGAGGGACCTGGCTACCCAGCCTCCTCCTCCCAGCTTGCCAACCCCCCGGAACTCCCCAGTTTCCACCAAAGCCTGCACTGACCTCCAGCTAAATCCTTGAAACTGTTAAGAGGAAAAGAACATGGTCCCCAGAATTAGGAACTAAGTTTGAATCCCAGCTTTGCTGTGGATCCCTGTGTGTGGTCAAGGGCAGAACACTTCTCTGTGGCCTAAGAAAGGGAGAGTTCTGAATCTATGAGCCTACCACAAATGGTACCCCATTCTATAAGTTATCTATGATGCATAGAGTGCTGAGTCTGGAGTCAGGAGGACCTGAGTTCAAATGCAACCATCCACTGGATAAATCACTTCACTTTCCTCATCTGTTAAATAAGCCAAAGAAGAAAAAGGCAAACCACTCCAGTATCTCTGCCAAGAAAACCCCAAATGAAATCATGAAGAATCCAATGTGGGGGCAGCTAGGTGGCACAGTGGATAGGGCACCAGTCCTAAAGTCAGGAGGACCTGAGTTCAAATATGGTCTCAGACAATTAACACTTCCTAGCCCTGTGACCCTGGGGAAGGAGCTCTGGATCTGGCTTCTAAGCCTGGCTCTCTTGTTCCCTATCTGTAAAGTGCTGACCAAGGCACTTCTCCTGTATGAGCCTCAGTTTTCTCATTTGTGATATAAAAACCTTTCTTGTCCATTCTAGCCCTAAATCTATAATCACAGGAACCTATGAAGTCTTTTCCCCTCCCCATCTCCCCAACCCTATGGAAATCCTGGCTTAACCCCAATTGTCTCAGAAAAAAAAAAAATCCAATGTGACTGACTAAATAATAAGCTGGGCTAAAAGTTAGGAGGATCTGAGTTCAAATACTGCCCCAGTCACTTACTAGCTGTTTGACCCTCTGGGAAAATCATTCAAGGTCTGGAGGCCTCAATTCCTCATCTGTAAAATGGGGATAATAGTATGACTTCCCTTCCAGGGTGGCTGTGAGGACAGAATAACATACCTAAAGTACTTGTAATCTTTAAGGTATATATAAATATTATTACTATGACTCTTTATTACCATGACTATGACAAGTAGTATTATTCTTATAACTAGAAGGGATCTTTGATTCAAACCTTTATTTTTTTAAAAGGGGAAATTTAATCCCAGAGACAGGAATGGATTTGCTCAGTGTCTGTGGGAAGGTCTCTGTCCTGAGGGTCCTTTCTGAGGCCTGAGAATAGTTGTTCCAGCTAGTCTGGGAGTGTCCTAAGGGTATGGGTCCACTTCTCCTCATTGCCTGGCACCCCCACAGTATGACTGTGTATAGAGCTCAGCCCCTAGGGAGGCTGGGAAACCACCTACTGGTGGAGTGGCTTATGGGTACAGAATATCGGGGTGTGCCCAAAGATGGGAACCCTGCCTTAATTCCCAGTTCAGAACTGTTTGAGTCTGATCCTCCAACCTGGAGGTGACATGGTTCCTGCCACTTGGATCCTCAGGAGACCCTGTGAGTCTCTACTTGTTGACTGAAGCCAGAGACTTTACAGAGCCAGGATTTCCATAGGGTTGGGGAGATGGGGAGGGGAAAAGACTTCATAGGTTCCTGTGATTATAGATTTAGGGCTAGAATGGACAAGAAAGGTTTTTATATCACAAATGAGGAAACTGAGGCTCATACAGGAGAAGTGCCTTGGTCAGCACTTTACAGATAGGGAACAAGAGAGCCAGGCTTAGAAGCCAGATCCAGAGCTCCTTCCAAAGCATCAGGCAGCATCTCCCCCTGCTCCTCTTAGAAAGCTGGGCTTCTCCATCCTGGCAGATCAGGAGATCCATAGAGTCCTAGATGAGCCTCAGTAAGCATAAACAGGAAGTCTGAAAAGTCTCAATCAAGAGGAAGCTGGAACCTAAAGCCCGACTGAATGATAAGGTGACCCCCTAATGGAGTTTAGTTGTTTCATGATGAAACTAGTACATCTAGGCATGCTGGAATTTTAGAACAGGAAATGAGAGAGCTGGGTGGGCTCAGAACACAGAATGTCAGATTTGGGAGGGTTCTTAGAACACAGAATGTTTCAACTAGAGGGAACTTTAGAATAAAGAATGTCAGAATTGGGGAAGGGTCCTTAGGACAGAGGATATCAGAGCTAGATGGAGGAACCTTAGAACTCAGAATTGCAGAATTTGGGGGGCTTAGAACACAAAAAGTGGGAAGGAGGGCTTAGTATAGGGAATTTCAGAGCTGGGAGGTCTCTTAGAACTCAGAATGTCAGAATTGGGAAGGTTCTTAGACTAGAGAATGTGTTCAAGTCAACTACAAAGGACTTATAAAGGAAGATGTTGTCCACTTCCATAGAAAGAACTGATACACATAATTTGTTTTTACTCTTTTGTGTGTCTGTGTGTATACATATACATAAATATCTATATCTGTGTGAAATGGTGGCCTTTTCTAGTTGGGGATGAGGAGAGAGGGAGACATCTTGAAATTTAAAATGTAATAATAATTTTAAAAAAATAGAAAACATCAAGGCTGGGAGGGGCCTTAGAATACAGAATGTCAACCTGGGAGGGGACATGGGACAGAGAATGTCAGAGAGGAGAGTGCCTTTAGATCACAGAAGGTTGAGATAGACATTAAAGATTTATTTTGCAGCTAGGGAAACTGAGACCTAGAGAAAGGAAAAGACTTGCCTACAGTCCCACTTTGTCAGCTATTGAGCCAGGGATTGGGAGCTGCCAGCCCAGGGCACTAGGCCCTTCCTCCACCTTCCTTGACAAACTGACTCTGATGACAATCTTCATGCTGATCTTTTTCTTACCCACAACTTTTCCCTTCCTGCAATTAGCGGCAAGTGTGAATTGGCTGTAATTAGATTTCTTTGTGGTGGCCTAGTCTGAAGTCTCAGGCCATGCTAATGACTGCAGGCTGTCCCAGAGTGCTCAGGTCACATCCAAAATATCCTATGAGATTTCCGGCCCTTTGCTGGAAAAGATCACAAACCTTGGGCCAACTGGGGGAAGGGCTGGGGAAGCAATCTCTGCCCTTCCGTGAAGTGAAAAGATGCTGCACAGGTTACTCCAGTACACAAGAGCTGGCCACACTTGGAAAGCCAGGACCTTCCTTTAAAAAAAAAATTGTTTTAAAGCCAATTTTCATAAATTATGCTTATATGAATGTTATGGAATATTATTGTTCTGTAAGAAATGACCAACAGATGATTTCAGAGAGGGCTAGAGAGACTGACATGAATTGATGCTGAGTGAAATGAGCAGGTCCAGATCATTGTACATGGCAACAAGAAGATTATACAATGATCAATTCTGATGGATGTGGCTCTCTTCAACAATGAGGTGACTCAAACCAGTTCCACTTGTTCAGTGATGAAGAGCCAACTACACCCAGAGAGAGAACCATGGGAACAGAGTGTGGACCACAACATAGCATTCTCACTCTCTCCATTGTTATCTGCTTGCATTTTGTTTTCTTCCTTAGTTTTTATTTTCCTTCCTTCTTGATCTGATTTTTCTTATACAGCAAGATAACTATATAAATGTGTACATATATTGGATTTAACATGTATTTCGACATATTTAACATGTATTGGACTACCTGCTAGCTAGGGAAGGGGGTGGGGGGAAGGAGGGGAAAATTTGGAACAGAAGTTTTGCAAGGGTCAATGTTGGAAAAATTACCCATGCATATGTTTTGTAAATAAAATTTAAAAAAAGAAAGAAAAAAAGAGACAATTTTCAGATGAGGAAATTGATATCATTTCTAGTCATATGAAAAGGTGTTCTAAATTACTATTGGTCATAGAAATGCAAATTAAGACAACTGAGGTACCATCACATACCTCTCAGATTGGCTAAGATGACAGGAAAAGATAATGATGGATGTTGGAAGGGATGTGGGAAAACAGGGACATTGATACACTGTTGGTGGAATTGTGAACTGATCCAACCATTCTGGAGAGCAATCTGGAACTATGTTCAAAAAGTTATCAAATTGTGCATACCCTTTGATCTAGCAGTGATACTACTGGGGTTATTTCCCAAAGAGATCTTAAAGAAGGGAAAGGGACCTGTATGTGCAAGAATGTTTGTGGCAGCCCTCTTTGTAGTGTCCAGAAACTGGAAACTGAGTGGATGCCCATCAATTGGAGAATGGCTGAATAAATTGTGGTATATGAATGTTATGGAATATTATTGTTCTGTAAGAAACGACCAGCAGGATGATTTCAGAAAGGCCTGGAGAGATTTACATGAACTGATGCTGAGTGAAGTGAGCAGAACCAGGAGACATGGCAACAATATACACAGCAATAACAAGATTATGTGATGTTCAATTCTGATGGACGTGGCTCTCTTCAACAATGAGATGATAGAAGTCAGTTCCAATGATCTTGTGATGAAGAGAGCCATCTGCACCCAGAGAAAGGACTGTGGGAACTGAATGTGGATCACAACATAGCATTCTCACTCTTGTTGTTGTTTGCTTGCATTTTGTTTTGTTTTGTTTTGTTTTTTTCTCATTTTTTTCCTTTTTGATCTGATTTTTCTTGTGCAGTGTGATAATTGTGGAAATATGTATAGAAGTATTATACGTGTTTAACACTTATTGAATTACTTACCATCTGGGAGAGGGTGTGGGGGAAGGAAGAGAGAAAAATTTGGAACACAAAGTTTTGCAAGGGTGAATGTTAAACATTATCCATGCATATATTTTAGAAATAAAAAGCTTTTGCATTTTGTTTTCTTATTCATTTACTTACTTTTTAAAAATCTGATTCCTCTTGTGCAGCAAGAGAATTGCATAAATATGTTTATACATATTGAATTTAACATATATTTTAACATATTTAACATATATTGAATTGCTTGCCATCTAGGGAAGGGGGTGGGGGAAAGGAGGAGAATCCGTGCATATGTTTTAAAAATAAAAAGTTTTATAAAAATAAAATTAAATTAAAAAAACAATAACATCAGCAAAAAGAAAAAAAAGAGAAGAAAAAGCAATAATAATAATGAATGTAAGCTCCTTGAGGGAAGGCTCTGTTTCATTTTTGTTAATGTATATCCCCAACATCTAGCAGGGTTCTTGGCATCTAATCAGAAATTAACAACTGATTCAATGATTATCAATAAACCTAAAATGATCATTTGATTAGTTAATGGCTAATAGCCCTTCAGGATTGTTGTGGGGATCAAATGATTTTTATAAAGCATTTGGCAAAGTCTATGAGTCTAAATTGATGGTGGGGAGTTTAAAGTACTAAAGTTGGAGTTAGGCTGCCTTGGGCTAAGATTTCATCTCTAACATGAGCTGTGTAACTATAGGTAAATCACTTCCCCTTCCTCCTTAATGCCAGGACCTTCCATTTTAGGTATCTCAAATTTTCCTTATTTGAATTGGGTTTGTTTATACCTGTTTACATGTAGATGTCCCATTATGTCCCGTTAGGAACACCTTGAAAGCAAGGATCACTTCTACCTTTCATTGTACTGCATAATTAGCCAATTTAGTAAGGGCCTATATTTAAGATCCTACTATATGTCAGTAGGCACATGGTAGTGCTTAATAAGTACTTGTTGACTTGACATGTATGTAGTGACAGTTTATAGATCTAGAGTTCCAATTGTGGAGTGATCCCTTCATCGTCCCCCCTTCGGCAGCTCTGTGGTTTAGGCACAGGGAGGGCTGTTTGGCTATTGGCCAGAGGCTAGTCTAGCTAAGTCCGGAGGGGAGGGGTTCAGAGAATGGTGAAGACTTCATTGAGTGACTCACTGTGGTACAAGGGAGAGCACTAGATTTGGAATGAAGAGCCCCAGTTAAAATCCCACTTGTAATGCTCATTTGCCTGTGCAAGCTTGGCCAAGTTACTTTACCTCTCTACCTCAGTTTCCTCCACTGTAAAAATAAGGAAATTGGACTGAATTGCCTCTAATAATAATAATTTGCAAAACATTTTACAAATGCCATTTCATTTGAAGGGGCAGCTAGGTGGTGCAGTGGTTAGAGCATCGGAGCTGGAGTCAGGAAGACCTCAATAGCTTATGACCCTGAGAAGTCCCTTTAATTCTGCTTGCTTCTGTTTCCTTTTCCATAAAATGAGAAGGAAATGGTAAACTATTCCAGACTTAACAACAATATTTCACTCTGGGAGTTGGGTGCTGTCATTATCTCCGTTTTGGAAATGAGGAAACTGAGGCAGACAAAGGTGAAGTGACTTACCCAGAGTTCCACATCTAGTGTCTGGGCCTGGATTTGAATCCAGGTCTTCTTGATTTGAGGTGAATTAGCCACTGGACCACCTAGCTGCCTATGAGTCTCTGTGTCTAAGTATGACCTTTATTCCAGTGATTCCCTCCTCTCCCAGCTTCCTTCAGAGGCAGCTCAGGTTTCACCTTGAGCAAAAGGTCTTTCCTGATCCCTAAGGCTTCTTCCTTCCTTTTGAAATGTGCATATTCTGTCCCCTGACAAATATTGCTGCATTTGTATGCCTGATGGCTGGCACATCATAGACACTTAATAAATGCCTGGAAACTCAATTCAACCATTGCAGAGACTTTGGAAGGGGGCTCCTGCAGGGGGATGCATGGTTGAACTCAATAATTATCTCTTAAGGGGGCTTCTAGCTTTGAGAGGGTCTAATTTCAAGGTCCCAAAATTCTGTTATCTTGAGATTCCGGGAGATTGTGGCTTGATATGTCAGGCTCAAAGGACAGTTCCATTGGATTCCTTTGTTTAAAGGTCCTTGTTAGGAAGACTGGCTTGCGTGGTGGTAGGCCTGGAAAAGACAGATTCAGGAATGAGTGGAATGGGAAAACAAAAGATATAGGGGAAAAGTAGCATTTGTGAAAGAGAAAAAAATCCCATTGAACCTTTTAAAGATGCTATGAATCTTTGTTGAGTCTTCTATGAGTTTAATTCTGAAGTCCTAAGACTCTTTGATTCCAAGGTCTGTAATCAGAAGTCCTGAGTTTTAATCTAGTTTGGAAATTTACTAGTTGGGTGGTAACCCTGGACAAGTCACTTTAATATGGTTCTGCCTCAGTTTCCTCATCTCTAAAATGGGAATAATTGGACATCATGTACCTCCCAGAATTGTTGTGAAGATCAAATGAGGTAATATATGTAATATCTTTAGCATAGTACCTACACATGGTAGGAGCTTAATGAATATTCTTTCTTTCTTCCTCCCTTAATTCCTTCCTTCCTTCCTCCCTTCCATCCTCCCCGCCCAGCTTCCCCTCCTTCCTTTTCCTCCCTCCCTTCCTTCTCTACTTCCCTTCTTTTTCTTCCTTCCCTCTCCTCCCTCTTTCCCTTCCCTTTCTTTCTTCCCTCTTTCCTTCTCTCCTTTCCTCCTGTCCTTCCCTCCTTTCCTCTCCCTTCTTTTCTTTCTTCCTTATTTCTAAAGTTCTAAGATTCTGTGCGTTTAAGGTTCTAGAACTCCATTATTTCCTATTCTAAGATGTTAGGATTTTTAAGGTAATAAGATCCAATTAGTTCTAACGTTCTATGCTTCTCTCTGCTTCAGGTTCTCAGGCTCTTTGGTCTGAGGGCTCTGACCTCCTCCTTAAAGAGGGTCCCTCCTCTGGGCTGAGAGGAGGAATTTCCCTTTGACCCACCCTCCCTCCCTCCAGCTCTTCTGGCCCCAAGCAGGCTTGTTTACAGTTCACACATGTTCCTTCTCCAAAAACTCGAGGTTGTTTATGGGGGAACATGTCCCATTTGTGATGGCGCCAGGCACAGAGCTGGAGGCGGAAGATGAGTAATGGTGTGTATTCTGATCCTCAGATTCTGACCCCACTCGGCAATGGGACAAACAACCACATAGGTCTAAGAATAGTTATTTTTCAAGCCAATTTTGGGGATTTTCCAAGAATTCCCTGAAAATTGATAAGAAGGTAACCAAGTGGCTGTCTGGGGAGACTGAAGTTTGGGGGAAAAGGGGAGAACCCTCTCTAGGACTTCTGGATGCTGGGATATTATGTGTGAGTACATATGTCTAAAAGTTAGGTTTTGAATATATGTTTACGTTAGTACACAGACACATACCTATATTTTTTACACTTATACCATGTATACATGGGTGCCTTCTATACATTTCAGCCCTAGTTAAAAAAAACAAAACAAAACAAAAAAACCCATCTTTCTTAACAATTAGGATTATCCAGAAGTGGACCATAAATTTAGAGTTGAGGGGCAGCTAGTTAGTCAGTAGTTAGAGCACCAACTCTGAAGTCAAGAGGACCTGAGTTCAAATCTGACCTCAGACACAACACTTCCTGGCTGTGTAAGCTTGGACAAGTCACAACCCCAATTGCCTCAGGAAAAACAAACAAAAAACACAAAAAAAATAATAAATTTAGAGTTGGAAGAAATATCAGAGGCTATCTAGTAAACTACCCTGATTTTATAGGTAAGAAAACTGAGGTCCAGAGGGATTAAATTAATTTCCCAAAGACACACATAGAACAAGCAAGGCAGACAGGATTTGAACCCAGATCCTTTGAATCTACAGCCAATGACCTTTCCACTTTGGCACACTGAGATGGGCTCCTTCAGAAGGTAGCAGATTTCCTGTCTCTAGGAATCTTCAGAGATTGAATGGGGGAAAAAAAATGGTATGGTGAAGAAAAAAATAACACAATCACCATAGGATGGGGAGGAATGGCTAGTTAGCAGCTGGTCTGAAAAAGATCTGGGGTTTTTAGTAGACTGAAAACTCAGATGAGTCAGCAGTGTGATAAGGCTGCTGTAGAAGCTAAAGCAAGTCTGGGCTACTTGAATAGGGGGCCTAGCTTTGGGCAACAGGGAGGGGATAGGCCCATTGTCTTTTACCTTCTTCAGAACATTCTGATCTGGGCATTGTGGTTTAAAAAGGACATTGATAAACTTTCCAGAGGAGAGAAAACAGGAGAGAGAAGGGTTTTAAGTTTATAACAGAAAGGATCGGGTAAGGAACTGGACCGTGTTTAGCATGAAGAGAAGTCTGAGGGGGATATTTCTTCAGGTCTTTAAAGGGCTGTCATGAGGAGGAGGCTTTGTTCTGCTTGGTGCAGGAAGACAGAACCAGGAAATATGGGGGCGAGTTACAAAGAGGTAAACTGAGGCTTGATGTCAGGAAAAATAATAATAAATGAGCTGTCTCTACAGGAGGAGTGCTTCCCTTCCCCTTGGAAGTATTCAGGCAGAGACTGGACAGTCACTTGGGCATCAATTAGTCCTGGACACCTTCCAATGCTCTAGTTCTATGATTTTCTGACATAGAATGGATTCTTGTTCAGGTACCAATGGGATTAAATGGTTCCTGACTCCCCATCCAACTCTGAGGGAGTATATATGTGGTTCATGTGTGTATGGAGCAGTGTTATATACATATATGTGATATGTCTGCATTTTTATATATGTGTTTACAGACATCTGTCCGCACTGTGTCAAAGGCATCCAGAGCTCCTTAACATCTGTGCGACTTCTGGGGGCAACAAAGCCTTTACAAGCTACGATTTCTCCTTCTATAAAATGGTGGGGATGACTCGGGGTCTCCTCCAGTTCTAAAGCCTGTAATAAGTTCTTAGGGGTAAATGACAAAGGCCTTCTGCTGCTAGAGCTGAAGTTCCCCGTGGCTACAGGAAGCAGTTCCTGGAGACCTAGATAGACCTTCATGGGGGGGAAACAATAGCAGCAGAGGTAGCTGTCACTGGGGCTTCTTGGTGGGGAGGGGATTTTTGATAAATAGTCTGGACCTTGGAACCATTCCACTCCCCCGTCCTTGTCTTTCCCTTTGCTCAGCTGTTACGTGATCTTTTGCTCACCCTCCCTACCTCTCATGGCCTAGCTGCAACATGGTTGTTGGAAATTTTCAGTTAGAAGTCAGTGAAAATAAAAATATAATTGTCTTTCCCTTCAAGTTTATGTATCCTGTGAAATTTCTTCTCGGACCCCAGTTTGGGAGCTCGGTCTTACAACAATCTGACGTTCAGTAAACTCTAGAATCCAAATCACTGGAGACAGGCTCTCCATTCACTCACTTAAACCTGGAAAAACTCAAGAGAAACTTAAGAAACTTAAACCTGGACAGCAACCTGATAGAAATTAGGTTTGGGACAGCAGGCCACAATAAGCCCCAAGTGGATACTTGATTTAAATACGACAGGTTACATGATTTAAAACAACAGCGCTAATTGAGCCTGGCTGGAGGAACCTTTCCTGTAGCTTACTTAACAAAGCCTAAGGGCTGTAACCCCGCTTCCAAAGGCTTCTGGGAAGGTTCATGGAGCTCAGGGCCAGCTTCCCAGAAGGGGTCAGTGCCCATCTGAGCATCTGCAGTGTTTTCCTGCATGTCCCACCTCCCAGTCTAAAGCTTTAAAGGTCTCTGAGGCCATGAGATGCTTCCCCTTCAATTCAATATTCTTACTAAATGTCTTCTTTTTGTTATTTGACAATATCGTGGAGTGATGTCTTAATTGCTTGTGAATTGGCTTTAAGGAAGGCAGAGTTGCACGAAGTCATCAGTCTCACTCTTTATTCTGGATTCATCAAAGTCCAACGGCAGAACGAAAGTCGAGGTTGCTGATGGCACAGGATGCAGCGGATAACCGTAGCATCTTTGATGTCTAACCAAGGTCTCAGCTCTCCCTGGCACCTGTTTCCGCGACCCTCAGCTAATGGCCATTGGAACAAATTGTTCTCATCCCCCCATTCCACTGGGAAAAATCTTCACGTGCTCAGGGGGTGTCTGTATCCCGCTACCTCATATAATTAACACAGGGAGACCACATTTGAACTATGTTCTAACCTACTCCAGACCTTGAAGTCCAGCCCTTGTGCCACCTGGAGAAGGGACCCTGCCGGGATGGAGATAAAGTATAACACAGAGTATGGGGTAATTGAGGCTAGAGGAAGTGCCCTACAAAAGCTTCAGTGGAGGAAAGACACTTTTGGCTTGGGAAAAACCGAGGAAGGTTTCATGGAGGAGGTGGTACCTGAGCTAAGCCTTGAAGAAAAAAGAAAGATTCTTCAAGAGAGATGAGGAGACAGTAAGAGGGAAGGGAGAGGGTAGAATGAGAGGAGCCCATAGTATATCTAGTTTGGCTGGACTGAAAAGAGTGTGCAAGGAGAAGAGTGGAAAATTCCACTTACTGGAAAGGTGGATTGGTACCCAAGCGTGTGGGACCTCAAATGTCAGGTCTGTGAGTAAGGCAGGGCAGAATCACAGAGCCTGAGAGCTGGACAGAAACCTCAGGCCAGCTTGTCTGATCTGTCCTTGAACAAGAATCCCTCCTCCAACCTCCCTGACCAGTGGTCATCTGGCCTCCACCAAAAGGCCTCCTGGATGGACTGGGGGAGGGGCAGCCAATTCCATTCCTGGAGAGGGCTAATTCTTTGGAATATTTTTCCCCGACATTAAGCCTGAATTGAGTTTTTTCCATCTTCCTCCTATTTCCAGTTGTTCTTCCCTCTGAGACCAATCTGAATAAAGCTAAATCCTTCACAGGACAATCCTAATCAAATACTTGTAAGTGCTCTTTTCTCCAGGCTAAACACCCCTGTTCCTTCTACTGTTACTTCCATGCCATAAATTTGAGGCCCTTCACCATTCTGATTGCCTTCCCTCAGATGCTCTTCAATGGGTGCTATGCTTGTTTAATATTTGCATAGCCCCTATTATGTGCTAAGGACTTTCCAAATTTGATCCTCACCACAATCCTGGGAAGTAGGTGGAATTATTATCCCCATTTTACAGATGGGAAAACTGATTTGCTGAGAAAGTATCTGAGGCTGCATTTGAATTCAGGTCTTCTTGACTCCAAGCCCAGTGCTCTATTCACTGGACCACTTTGCTGTCCAAGCTCTTTGACAGGAAGCTGAGAGGGAGGTTAGGGGCCATGTCCAAGATCTAGAGCCAGAAGGTGGCAAAGGTGAAGGTTTCAGAAGTCTTTAGTTTTCTCAGTTTTCTCTTCTCCAGCCTCCTGATTAGGGTGTTCCACCCAAGATTGTATACTTCCAGGAAAAGCAGGAGACCCAACGCATGTCTCCTGATGGCCTAAGGAAGTCCAGGAGTGTGTGTGGAGGGGATACCCTCCCTAGTCCCAAGCCTTTAAAATTCCCAAGACTTGTGTTTTTGAGATGAACAGTTCCTCAGGAATCCTTTAGACCTTAACCTCTTGGTTTCCTTGAGTTTCCCAAACTGTTGAATACCAGGAACAGGGATCCTCTAATAGGGATTTATTTTGTGTATGTGTGTGTGTGAGGTTCACATGATAGAATGCTTACAAAATACTTAGTAAAGCTTTCTGGTCTGCAGAAGAATCAACAATGGTCATTTCCTCTGTGGTGGGTCGGTGGGGAGGCGCTGGGGTTCTTGGGGTGCTGGTACAGGCTGAACTACGACTCTCCCCCCTCCGCACTCCCACCAGAGGCTGACGGCTGCACTGTACCCACACTGGGGCAGCTTTGTGTCCCAGGAACAGCTGGACAGGCACTTCCTGTGCACAGGCAGGCCTTGTTCCTCCAAGAAGCTCGACCCAGACGGCTGGGGGTGGGTAGGAGGAGAGAAAGAGCCTCGTGACAGGGATCAGGTCTCTGTCCTGCGCGCCCCAGCCTCCCTCTGGTAGGATGCTGAAATCGACACCCAGAAACCCTCAGTCCGGCTCAGATGCTGTGACTCTGGCTCCCTTGGGGGAGGGAGGGCCAGAACAGAGGTTTTCTATTAAAAGCAGGAAAGAAAGTCAGAGGTGGAGAATGACCTCAGAATACAGGATATCAATGCTGGAAGGGATCTTTGGACTCGGCCTTCAGAGATAGGAAGGACCAAACAGATTATTTGGAGTTTTGTTTTTGTTTTTTAAGGGGGCAAACTGAGGCTCAGAAAGGGAAACTAACCTGTACAAATTACATAACAGATTACTAGCTGGATCTAGACTAAAATCAGGGATTTGCATGTCTTAGAACAGAACTCTTTTCTATATTTGTAAAACAAGACACTCAGCCCTTGTCTGCAGATCTTGAGCGATACTGTGGGCAGATCCTTTTAATCTAATCCATATTTATTATCCTTCCTACCAGGACTACCTTCTGCCATTCTTCCTCCAAGGAGGAATCTAGAGCCAGATCCTCCACTCAAAAGCTTCAGAGGCAGTGTGGGGTAGTGGGAAGGGAGCAGGACTCATTGGCTGTGTCTGAACTCAGGGAATTCATATAATCTCCTTTCATTCTTCATCAGAAACTCTTAAGGAGTTAAGAGGAAAGGGATTTGTAGAAAAATGAAGGAATTGCATTTGGTTTAGTTGTTAAATAAGTCTGTAGTCCATGGATGAGATGGATCTTACTTTGCCTTCAAAAGTAAGCTTGGGAAGAAATTCTCACTCACCTGGGAAGATTTAAACTGAGGCAGAGAGGGAGGAACATACAAAATGGATATAGCAAAGAAACCCGCCTGCAGGGTAATTATTAACAGGAGGTAGTCCTGAAGAGAAGCACCTCCCACCTTATTTGCAGAGGTGGGGGGCTATGGGTGCCAAACAGTGCACATTCTAAGAGCCTATAGATGACATGGGTAGTGAAAAGGAACTGTACTCTATTCCTTATTCTTTGGCACCAAAGAATGGATATTTTTGGAAAAGATGCTGATGTCAAAACAACTAAAGAAAAATACACCTCTAAACTGAACTCTGAGCACAGATCGAAACCTCCTTCAGCTTATTTTAATGTTTTTTTGGTAACATGGCTAATATGGAAATAAGTTTTGCATGATTTAACATGTATAATAGGTATCATATTGCTTGTCTTCTCAATGGGTGGGGGAAGAGCTGGAGGGAAGAATTTGGAATTTAAAAGTTAAAATCCACCTTCAAATTCTATACCCTAGGGAACTTTGGAAAGGTCAACTATTATTCAGTTAAGCTGCTTTAGAGATGAAACAGAGAAAGCCAACATCCATCTCAGTAGAAAACCTGGTATTCACCTTTATTTTATTTATTTTCAAACAACTGTACAAAAAGAGAAGGAACCTCCCCTGAATGTTCTTTGATTTTATCAAAACCACAGTGCAGATGAGTGTGTGTTTGCAGTCAAGGCCAAGTGTATACTTGCTCATGAAAGGAAGGAGCTAGCACTGCCTAGGTTTGAGTTGGGCACTGTGGTGGGCAGCCACTTGGGCTCTGAGACCCAGGTGGGCTGGGGAAGCCCCTTGGTCCCACCCAGTTTTAGCACCAGCTTCACAGGGACTGCTCAAGCCCTGGCCATGCTCACCTTTAGCACCCCAGATCATCCTTTCCTCCTAAAGCCCCGTCTGCGCCATCTCTTCTAACTCCATCCCCCTTCCTTAGGCCCATTAATCAGATAGGGCCAGCCCCATAAGCCTTTGCTGTCCCAGCATTCTCAGGGGTTTTCAGTCCAAAATGAGGCAGTCTGTAGGTGAGAGCCCCAAGGCTGGGGATGAGAGGGCCCTGCTTCTTGTGGGGACTATCACGTATGGCCAGTCGGTGCCTTTGGCCGAGTTTCCTTTTAGACTCCTCGAAGGACCTCATCTCTGTAATCTTCAAGAAGATCGTGTAGGACTGCTCTCCTAATTCCAAGTCAGAGGAGAAGTTCAGAACAGAACAAGTTGTCTCATATCAGGGACCACCTTCACCCGAAAGCAGCTTGGGGCCGGAGAAAAAGGGAGGACTCGGCAGCCAGGTCCTAAAGTCATGGAGAGCAGACTCCCCAACCCCTGCCATCGCCACCCAAGGCCGGAGCTCGCTCCAGCTGCCTGCTCTCACGCGGGACAGTGGGGCTCCTAGGCCTCGCTCCAGCCGGGAAGTCTTCCCTGGATCCCGGGAGCTGGTTCTGGTCAGAATCAAGCCACTGTCTCGGGCCTCAACACGTCATGCAGCGCCGCCGAATGGTCTGCAAGGGAGGATTTGGATCCACCTGCAAGGGAAGCAAGAGTCAAGGGTGAACTGGAGTTCCTGCTGCAGAAGGAGATAGGCTTCTGGACCTGGGCAAGGTGGGAGTCTGTTTTGCTAGGATTTTGTTTATTTATTTCTTCCTTCATTAGGTGAAAGTGGAAGAGGAAACAAATTTTTAATTTTCTAAATAATTGTTGGTGCAGCCAGGTGGTGCAGTGGATAGGGCACCTGAAGTCAGGAGGACCTGAGTTCAAATCTGTTCAGACATTTAACACTTCCTGGCTGTGTGACCCTGGGCAAGTTACTTAACCCCAATTGCCTCAGCAAAGAAAAAAAAAATGTTTAAAAAATTGGATCTCCTTCTAAAGTAGGGAAAGGGACCCACATATGCAAAAAATGTTTGTGGCAGCCCTTTTTGTAGTGGCAAGGAATGGAAACTGAGTGGATGCCCATCAGTTGGAGAATGGCTGAATAAGTTATGGAATATTATTGTTCTGTAAGAAACGATCAGGAGGATGATTTCAGAAAAGCCTAGAGAGGCCTTCATGAACTAATGCTGAGTGAAATGAGCTGAACCAGGAGATCAATTGTTTAGTGATGAAGAGAGCCATCTACACCTAGAGAGAGAACCTTGGGGATTGAGTGTGGATCACAACCTAGCAATCTTGCTCTTTCTGTTGTTATTTGCTTGAATTTTATTTTCTTTCTCAGTTTTTCTTTTTCTTCCTTCTTGATATGATTTTTAACTGTATAAATATGTATACATATATTGGATTTAACATGTATTTCAACATATGTAACATGTATTAGACTACCTGCCAGCTAGGGGAGAGGGTGGGGGAAAGGAGGGGAAAATTTGGAACAAAAGGTCATATAAGGGTCAATGTTGGAAAAATTACCCATGCATATGCTTTGCAAATAATTAAAAAAAAAAATTTGGATCTCCTCCATGGACCACAGGCTTATTACTGAACAAAATGCAATTCCTTCATCTTCTACAAATCCCTTCCCCTCTCAACAACCCTTCAGAGTTTCTGAGGAGGAATGAAAGGAGGTTATGTGAATTCCCTTCTACATGAAAATAGAGATGCAGATGTTCTGGGAAGCAGGAAGGGAGGGACTACCATCTCCCTACTCCCCACCATTTAGGGACCCTCAGGGAATGGACCCCAGGAAGGGAGTTCACTGACCTCAGAGTACAGGGGAGGCGGACGGTAGCGGAATTCCTGGATGTAGGCGAAGAAGGGGCCCTCGAGGGCCTGGCTGCTGCCAGCCTCCTGGGGTGGAGGCGAGAGGCCTGGGCTGGTTTCCTCAGACACCACTTCAGAGTACTCTGGAGGAGCTGAAACATCATAGGGAAGCAGTGAAAAAGGGAGGGGAAGTAGTCTCAGCCTCAGAAGTAAACCTCTGTCCTCCCTCTCACTTTGCCTCAGTCTGGCTCACTGAGAGGAAGCCTCCCTGTATTACTCTCATTTTAAAGGAAGAAAAATGTGGAGACAGAAGTGAGGTCCTCCCAGGTGAATCAGTGCTGAGACCAGGACTGAGGTTTTCTGACTCCAAAACCTGCAGCAGAGCGAGCATTTTGTTGCCTCAGAAAGAGCCCTACAATCTAAGGAGTTGGGGAGGTGAGGGAGGGGGGTTCCAGGGCCTAGACCTAGCTCAGTAAGTCCTGGATTCTTTCTAGACCTCCAATCCCCCATATTCCAGGGCACTGGCCTGGGTGACCCTGAAGGTCTCTCACCTAGTGCAGACTCCAAAGCTTACCTTCAGGCTCTTCAGGGATGGCCATATGCAGCCAGTCCAGATTGACACTATACTGGCTACCCACGCTGGATGTCCGGCTGCCAAATGGATGCAAGGGGATGGTTCCAATGACAAGGGGCAGCTCCAGGAGCAATTTGGATGTGCCTGGGATGTCCACACACACCTGGGAAGGGAACAAGGAACAGTCATTAGGAACAAGAAAGAACAAGGACAGGGGAGGCACATGTCCTGCCAGCACATCATCCAGCGTTTGGACTCGATTGGGCACCCACTATCTTGGAGGCAAATCTTCTTTCCCCTCCTCTGACACCGGGCACTAAACACAGCTGAAGGTAAACACCCTGAGGGGAGGCTGCTTTGTTTTTGTAGCTCTAAGATGTTCCACAACACTTGGTATGTGGGGAACTTCATCCTCCCAGTGGGAGGAACTTGTGGGTGAGGGAACTCCCTTCACCAGTGCTGATTGCACCAATTCTGTGCTTTTTGGTTTTAAGAGTTTCCTGGGGCACTGAGAGAGCCCATGAATTGCCCAAAGTCCTGTATGTGTCAGAAGCAAACTTTCTGTTTGGAGGCTGCCAATATAGCCATCAGACCTCACTGCTTGATAAGCAATTACATGATCATGTAATACACACAACTACTTCTGTAGCCCGATAACCCGGTTCTTTCACAACAATTCCCAGAGATAGTCAGGGCAGATCTTATTATCTTTATTTTTCACATGAGGGAGTTGAGACTCACAAAGGAAGGGCCTCACCCACGAGCTGGGATGAAACCTTGGGTCTCCTGATGCTGTTCTAGGCTCCTTCTCCAATACTATGCTGATCATTCTTTGCTCTTTCTGGGTCTCTCTAGTCTGTCTCTCATTTTTTCCCAGAAGATAGATTCTAGTATTAGCTCTGTTCCTTGACTACTGGCCTCAGTTTCCTCATCTGTCAAATGGAATGAGCTCCTGCCCATTCTCCCTACCTACTGGGAGGAGCTGATAGTAACCTTTCAGGCCTATCAATGTCAGTCTTCTCTTCATATAACCTGAGAGAGTGGGCCCAGGATTTCCCCTCCTCTCCCTTCAGGACCCCCCATCGTGGAACACAGGGCCCAGGCTGTATCACATACCAACAGTGGGGTTAACTATAGCCATGCTTTAGAGATCAGTACCACCTTACCCTCAGCTAAAAGCAACCAATATGTCCATAGCATCTCAAAGGTAAGACTGGCACAACAGCCCTAGGACACTAGTGTACCAGGGAGTCCTTCCCCTTGTTTCCTTTAAGCTCCACTTCTTCTCTGAAGTCCCCCTGGACCAGGAGAAAGCGATTGATTCCTTCCTTCCTTAATCTTTTCCTAGTCCTCTGACACAAGGAAGGACCCGAGAAGATTACAGCTTGAGAGCAGGAAGAGATTGTCTTGTCAGCCCCTCTCATTTAACAGAAGGTCCCAAGGTGCAGGAATCAGGGGACTTGGCCAACCAAAGTCATACTGGGGGAGTCCTCTGACTCCAAAGCCTGTGCTTTTCTCACCATGACAGCCAGAGGCCTACATGCAGCAGCAGATGCAAGTGCCGTCTTCCCCACTGATCCCAGAGTGAGCACCTTCCCAGCATGCACAGGGAGAGAAAGTTGCAACCATTCTGGATCATCTAGATCTGGAGCCTTAAAACAGAGGTGTTTCTAGGCATCCACAGGCTGCTCTCTCCCTGGACAGCATTCCTTCCAAAGAGTGCTGGAATCAGAGGCCTTCAACTGAAATCCTGGTTCTGAGGCTTATTGCCCACCTTAGGCTCTTCAGATCTCTTTCAGCCCTCCATTAACACTCCTCTGTACTCTGACTAGGCTCAGCTCAAAGGCACTCGGGCTGGCCCTTCCATTCTGGGGCCACAAAGGTGGTACAGAGCCCAGAACTCCCAGCCTGGAGTCAGGAAAGCAGCTTCCTGGGTTCAAACCAGGCTCAGACACTTACTGACTGTGGGACTCTGGACAAGTCACTTCACCCTGTTTGCCTCAATGAGTGTACAATGAGCTTGGGAAGGAAATGAAGGACAAACTACTAGTGTCTTTGCCAAGAAAACCCCAAATGGGATCACGAAGAGTTGTATATGACTGAATAGCACCACCAAATTGCCAGTTAGTTTTTCCTGACTGCAAGGCTCGATCTGTCCTTCTCAGGGTCACCCACTACTGGTTCTGCCCTCTGGGGCTAAGCAGAGCAAAGCTTTTATATGGCAGCTCAGCAAGTCCTTACAGACAGGATAACAGTCTCACAGGCCCCTCCTCCCAAAGCCTACTATTCTCTGGCTTAAACACCCTTAGTTATTTTAACTGATCCCATAGTAAACTCAAGCACGGGGGTCAGACCTTCACTTTTTTTCTGTATCCTTGGCTCCTCTTGTCAGTGCTTACTAAATGTTATGGAAATGGACCAAACCACACGTGGTGTGATCTCTATTCACTAGAGACTTTAAGAGCTGGAAGAGCTCTTAATTCAACTTCACATTTTCCAGATAGGGAAACTGAGGCTCAGAGAAGAAGGCACTTAATTACCTCAGGGCCTGATGGCCTCATTTCTGATACTCCCAAAACCCCTCCCCCAGTCCACATCACACAGCTGAGGGTCTTACCTTGAGAGTGTAATCCACACGGAGGACTCGGCACTGCAGAATGGAAGGTCCCATGGGAGGAATCTTCAGTGCCCTCCCTTGCCAAAGCTCCCGCTTCCCTGCGGCGACGGGCTCCCCCACAATGCTCGCCACCACTGATCTCTTCTCCTTCCGGGCCCCTCGAGCAACAAAGGTCTGGGTCTGGATAATGGCAGCCTTGGGCACAACAGGCCGACTAGTGCCATTGTCTATCTCAGCAAAGATGGGGATGACCTCACCTGGAAAAGAGAGGATGGATGATGCATGAGGAAGGGGAAGAAGGGAGAAGGAAGCTGACCCTTGAGGTTAGGCTAAGAATGGTAGAATTCTATGGCTGGATGGGGCCTTCCAAAACAGGATCCAATTCCACATCAGAGCTAGCTGTGAGACCCTGTCCAAGTCACTGAAAACTTTTGTTAAAAATGAGGGAGTTTGACTCTCTGTGGTCCCTGGTCCCTTTCAACTTTATAAATAGATGACCCCATATTTTAGAGGGGAAATCTCTGTGGTCCACAGAGAAGAGGAATTTGTCAAATCAGAGTCAGACATGGGGTGCTCTGTACTCTACCCTACCCCTCTGCTTGAGGGCCCCTTTCCTTTGGGGGCCACACATACACAAGAAGTTCCTCCCCACCCACACACATAGCCTCTCCTCTAGGAGTACTGTCCGCTCAGCTGTCTCTGGTCCCCTTGGCAGATGATTAAGATAAAAGATAAAGACAGCCCAGCCTCCCTTTGGCCCCTCCAGGATGCAGGTGAGCACATAGTGCCCCATTTACCTGGGGTATAGCCTTTCCTATCAATCTTGGCTGTAATGGAAACTGGGCCTCGATTGCAGTACCAGGCCCTGGCGATCTTCTCTTTCACACCTGCCTGAGGCGCCTGTGAAAGAACAGAACCCAAAAAGCAAAAATGAACAAGAGGCTGTTCACCTAAGGCTACAGCTGGCTGGCTGTCGGAAGGGCCAGGATGGGTGCCACTCCCGTACTACTGGGGTTCACTGTGCCTTTTCTCACCCCATGGAACTCTGATCCACTTAGACCAGTACTTGCAAAGTTCCAGCGCCTGTGTTGGTCACTGGGGCCGCAGATAAGAATGCCATCTTCTCTTTTAGCAATGGGCTCAGATTCAATAGGGAAGAAACAACGAGAACAGAAGCTCTTCTAAGAAAAAGTCTGCTTCGATGGTTTCTGCAGCCCCAGGTCTGTCTGCAGGGGCTTCAGAGATGTTCCTTATCCATCAAGGAGCCAGGAACTGGGCCTTGGGAATTCCCAGTGCAGAAACTCCCTTTACCAGCAGGGCTGCACGGCCGGCCCGGGGCCTCGATGGCCGGTGGGACTCTGG
The DNA here is from genome assembly GCF_048593235.1 of Sminthopsis crassicaudata. Lineage (NCBI taxonomy): Eukaryota > Metazoa > Chordata > Mammalia > Dasyuromorphia > Dasyuridae > Sminthopsis > Sminthopsis crassicaudata. Next base: position 50,585,206 of record NC_133617.1, on the reverse strand, counting down.
AGTTAGCACTCTGGGTCAGGGGTGAATCGTCCTGGCTCTGAGGCTGCCTCTCTAGCTATGCTCCATAAACCCGCTGCAAATGTTTTTTTCAAAGTCCTGCTCTGTGACTCATGGGCTCTGGGGACCACAAGCAAGTTCCCTCCCCTCTCCACACCTGTTTTAATAAAGGGATGGGACCGGATTCCCTCCCAGAGCAGACAGTTTATGATTTACTACTGCATTTTGTCCCATAAGGTAAAGATAAGATCACCCCTTTGACAGGTGAGGAAATTGAGGCGGGCATGGAGATTTTGCTGGTTGTTCGGCGACGTGCTCCCCACACAATCCACACTCCCCACTCTGACAGCTCTTCCTATGATGGGGCCTGCTGTCTGGGGGGGCTCCGGGACAGCGGGGAGTCCAGCCTCGGGCCCCACGTACCAGCAGAGCGGGCGTGTTGATGTCGATGGGCTCGATCACAGTGAACTCCTTCCGGGCCCGCTTGGCCGTACCCCAGGGTCTGTGGAGCTTGGCCTTCACGCAGTAGCGAACACTCCCATGCTTCCCTTCAAATGAGGTCACCAGAGTCCTGCCGGTGGAGGAGGCAGGTGAGACTCTGGGGGTGGCGGGCCCTGGGAAAGGCTCAGGAAACTCCCCTACCCTGGCGTACTTGGCTCCTTTAGAAGGGCTGAGCATGAACGTACATGTGGGCTCGGGGAGGAGGCTGGATGACAGGAAAGGAACAGGGGGAAGAAGACGGGGACAGACAGACGGAAGGGAGACAGACGGAGGGGCCGCAGAGGCGAGGCACAGATGGAGGCCGCTAGGTGGTACCACCCACAGAGTCCGGGGTATTTTTAGTCTCCACAGTAACAGGTCGGGAGTCGGTCCCCGGTCCCACCAAGTGCTGCCCAGCTCAGACACTTACGTGGGCAACTGGAAGCTGAAGGGGAACTCGTGCCTTCCCGGCTGTAAGGTAGTTGTGTCCCCAGAGTCTGAAAGGCGGAAGAGATTGAGGGGGTTGTGGTGAGGTTTGTGAGGGGGCGGGGCTGGAAGAACAACCTAAGGGACCTTATTAGGAGCAGTCGCCCCCAGACAACAATAAACCCGGCCAGGGCGGTCCGCTCGGACTGCCGGGATCGTCTTCGTGCCCAGGCCAGGGGAGGAGAGCGCAGAGGGACCGGCGGGATCCCGGCCGCTGCTCCGGTGCACCCCACCCCCATCCCCGGGGTTCCGGGCGCCAGGGCTGCTGGGGGGGCGCGTACCTGGGGCCAGCAACATGTCGTGGTGGTTTACCAGCTCCACCTGCTCGCTGTAGCTCTGCGTGTAGGCGGTGCTGGAGCCGGCGCTGCGGGACTCGGTCCAGTGCACCCGGGCGCAGCCCAGGGCTCGGAGGTGCAGGGCTCCCACCCGCGCCGGGGCCGCCAGCTCCAGCAGCACCGTCCCGGACACGGCCTGGCCGCCGCAGAACGCGGGCTCGGGCTCGGGTCCGTCCAGCAGGACGGCGAAGCGCTTCACCTTGTCGAAGATCATCTCGGATGCCGGAGATGGGCGAGAGGGGCGGAGGCCGGAGCACGTAAGCTTCCGCTACCCAGACCGCCTCACCGGAGGCTCTACTTCCCGAGAGCGCCCGCAGCTTCCTTTATACCGCGAGAGGGCGGGCCGAGAAGAGGCCCCCGACCAATCGCGGCTCCGCGCCGCGAGCCCCTGAGAGGGCGCGGCCAATGGCGCGACGGCGGGGGCGTGGCTAACGGCGGAGCGCAGCGGCGAAGAAAAACAAACACGTGGAAGAGCTGCCCCTGCCCCCGCCCAGATTTGGGGGTCCGGGTTACTGGGAGCGGGTCCGAGGCCGCCGGTTCCGGCGAGTCCAGGTGCTTCTCCCCGTGCCTTGGCAGCCCGGCCTTCTGCGGCCTTCCTGCCGCCCGCTCACCTACACGCCAACAACCTGCGGCCTCCAGGGCCCCGCCTGCCCCCCGTGGGCTCCGGGGACCGGTCCCGGCAAAGTCCGGCCCGCTGACCTTCGCCCTGCCCCCCGCCCATAAAGGGCCGAAATTGCATCTCCCTCCCTCCAGGAGCCCGGAGTTCTCGCCCCCAGTTACACCCATCCCGCCGGCCCGAGCCCCCTGCAACGGAACCCCACAACCATCCCCGGGGAGGGCTCCGCCCCACCCTCCCTGGAGAATGCAGAAACTCCGGAAGCTGCGGCGGGAGCGACGCGCGGCTCGACTGAAGAAGCGGCGGGGAGGAATCCGAACGCAGGACTCGCTGCCCCCAACCCCCAGTCCGGCGCCTTGGAGGGAAACTGAGGGCGGGAGGAGGAGGGGCCGCTCCGAGATCGCCCAGGGAGCCTTGGGGCACGGAGGCTGGAAGCCCGAGGTCGGGACTCTGGGCTCCCGGGGCTTTGGGTTCGGTTACTGGCCGCTGGAGTCCTGGCCCCGGGCCAAGCTTCGCGCCGTCTGCCTCCCCTCCCCCCGACCCTCGGGGGCAAGGGCTCGGGGCTGGGGCCGGTGGGAGACCAGCTCCTCTCCCAGCGCCGGGCATCAGCTGCCCCAGCTTTGGAACGGGGTCGAGCTACGGGGTCTCCTCCCTCCCCGCCCTGACCCCCAGTGTTCCAAGGGCCCTCCCCGCCCCGACACAGCGGGCTAAAGGCCTAGCAAGTTCTGCCTTCCACGTTCTAAGCGCCTCCTTCTCAGCGCTGGCCCCCGTGTTCCCAGGGCCCTCCAGCTCCAGCATCCACTCGGGGCCCTGCGCGAGCTTCCTGGAGATGACGGGGTCCGTCCGAGCCGGGAATTCCCCCACAGTCTAGGGCTGGGAGGAGGCCGGGGGCGGAGACACTCCTTAACCCCATCCCCGCACCCCTACCCCCCATGGAGAACCTAGTCCTACACGGCGACTGCCAGGCCGACCCGCCCCTCCCCTTGTTTCCTGCCACCAGCCCTTCCATCCCGCTTCCCATCCCTCTGGGCCCAGGAGCTTCCAAAAACTTTGTAATCCAATGCAAGGTTTCAGTGTTCTGGAAAGGGGAGTTTTCCGGGGCCCAGGGGAAGGGGCAAGGGAGAGATCTCTTATCCAAACACTTTCTTCTAGCCCTACCTTCCTGACTTAACCGAGATCCTTTGGGATTTCTCCGGATCCCTAAGTAGTCGGAGGAACTTCTTCAGTGCAGTGGAAAGGGGACACGGTTTGGAATTGTGGACCCTGGGTTCAAATCTTAGCGCTTATTACTGCGACCCTGGGCAAGTCACTTTCCTTTTCCGAGCCTTGGTTTTCCTCATCTGTAAAATGGCAGAGCTGGGTTAGAACCTTTCTAAGGTTCTGTTTCAGTGGGGCTGGCCACTGCTCACGCCTCTGCCCCACTTCCTTAGCATCCCCCAGCCTGCAGGGGGAAAAGTGCTGTGACACCCTCAATTAGGGAGCCGCAGGTCTCTGAGGACTGACTGAAAAAGGGGCCTCTCCGTGAGACTTCCAGGGAAGGGGGATCCTCGGCAAGTCACTCAGCCTCAGTTTCTATATCTGTAAAACCAAGGACTTGGATCAACCTTCTTTCCAGCTCTAGAACAGGGATCCCATGATCCTCATCTAGTTACATGGGTTTCATTTTAATGACTGCTATCATCCTAAATGATTCCTGAGGTCAAGACTGCCATTGTCCATCGCAAGAACTGGTTTTGTTTTCGGTATTCATAATCCCAGACTTTTCCCGAAACAGGCAACTCGAGAGTGGAGGAGAGTTCAGCGTTATCTGGTGCAACCCATCCACAGAAGAAATCCCCACAGAAAAAAACTGGACAGAGTTTCTGCCCAGTTTTGCTTGAAACCTCCAAGGAAAGGGAACCCACCATCTCTCAAAGCTACTGTTCCACTTTGTTGTTCAGTCATGTCTGATTCTTTGTGACCCCGTTTGGGGTTTTCTTGGCAAAGGCTGGAATGGTTTGCCATTTCCTTCTCTAGCTCACAGGGAAATAGAGCAAAGTGACTGGCCCAGGATCATACTATCTGTGTCAAAGGCCGGATTTGAACTCAGGAAGACTTGGACTCCAAGCCTGGCTAACCACTGCACCACCTTTGCCCCATTCTATTTAGGACAGACTCTAATTGTTATGAAATTTTTACTGACATCAAGTCAAAATGTGTCTTTCTGTAACTTCCACCTGGTCTTGTCCTCTGGGACAGAGGAGAACAAAACTAATTTTTTTATCTTAACATGGAGAAGGGGGGGGACCGCTTCTGTTCCATCTCCCACAAGCCTTCCTTCCCTCCCTCCCCCCAACATCTGGTAGTCTTCGAGAAGAAAAGGGCGAGAATACGGTAGTTGCATTGTCAGGCACACAGATGGAGCTGGAATCCTCCTCGGGGAGGTGCTGGGTGGAGGTCAAGAGGTCAGGAAGGCTCCTCTCCCCAGGAGAGCTTGACTACTGGCCCAGGCCCAGGTGTGGGGGCCCCAGCTGTGAAATCAGCCCAGGCCTGGGCAGCACTGGAGAGGCTGACTTCCACCCACCCATCTCGCTGGGCAGGAGCAGAATGTTCCCATCTTTCTAGAAAACTGGCACATTGTTGTTTAAAGCTGGGACCCAAGATGGAACTCCTAAGACAGGGGTCCACCCCGCCCACCCAGAGTGTGTGTGTGTGTGTGTTTGTGTGTGTGTGTGTGTGTGTGTGTGTGTGTGTGAGTGTGTGTGTGAGAGAGAGAGAGAGAGAGAGAGAGAGAGAGAGGCAGAGA